>NC_056747.1:203685523-203860523 GCF_019279795.1 Protopterus annectens | reverse complement strand
AGAATACCAGCAAACCAGATGCATAACTTCAAAACTAAGGGCTGCAACAGATGTACTCACCTGCAGCAGGTATCCTACCATTCTGCTCTGCTACAGATTTTATCAGTGATGCTGACAGCACATTTAGCTTCTCCTATGCATCATTATCACTGTTGGTCGGGGGTTCAATCCTGATCACCATACAGAATTATGCAGACTGTAGCAATTTACTTATTAAAAAAAAGATTATTAGTACAGCATCTAAAACATCGCATGATAATTATAAGAATCTATAGGAGGATGTTAGAAAAATCAAACTGTATGTTCCCATTTCTGTTTTTGTAAATATGAAAGTCAGTCCATGTATATTTAGACTACATTGTTGCAAATAATGAATGTGTACATATAAAACTGAAAGTGCTGTTTTTTAATTATAGTACAAATTTCCCTACTTTTCCAAATGACTCATCATCAGACGCTATAACTCATCACTTTGATGAGTTTTTAATGCTCCGTATTCTCCAAATTGAAAAACTTCTACCTCAGTATTGTTGAAAGGTATAGGCCCAGCATCCTTCTTTAGTTACATAAACAAACGTCAGTTCACAAAACATAGGGGAAGGGAGACAAAACAGAGAGACACACACACACACACACACACACACACACACACACACACACACACACACACATATGTATACACAACTATAGAAATCATAAATCATGATAAATACACTAACAGAGTTGATATTCAGTAGATATCTAGATTATGTAGTCAGATAAACCAATGGATATAATTAAACCATCAGCTGGAAATGGATTCCATGGAGGGATCCAGAGTAAATCATCATGAAACTAGCTGATAATGGGCAAGTTACCCTGATATGGACCTGTTGGATCTCCTTAGGCTGTCAGCTGCAGACCACCTTTGGGCAGTTCAAGGTTGCTAATTACTGTCTACCGTGTCAGGTAGTATTACTGCTTGATCAGTTGCTTAATATAGAGAGACTGAGTAGATGTAAGGAATAACATCAGAGTGAACACTTATAGTTCAAGGAGACCTAGAAACACCATAATTAATTATATGGCAGGACGACTCTGTAACCATAGATGCACACCTTTGCTATAAAGAGGTAGATTCCAGCATGGATAACAATTGGCTCTTTGTTGACAACAGTATGGGAAATGTGCTAGTTAATGACAAAATGGAGAAGTACGTTTTGAATTGCAGCCATGGGACAATGTATTCAGAAGTAGAAATGGCAGAAGACCCAAAAAAGTTATGAATGACAGCTCTGCTCGTGGCTGAAAAAGGGTCTTTTTAACCAGTCCACCTACCCAGTTAGTAAATAGTAAATTAATAAATTCACTCTGGCAGATCAGGCACATTAAACTGTCATTTAATGTAGCTCTAGCTATGGGAAGGTTGCAAATTAAAACCACATTTGAATCTTACACAATGGAAGCATCTGACTATTGCAATGAAAGGAATATGTGGGTTACTATGTGAAGCAAATCTCCATGAGACACTGGGCAGCCACTACTGACATTAGTTAAGCACTTGAGATGGATTTACAGTGATGCATATACTAGGTGGGTGGTGAAGGTTTGAGTTAACTAAGTAACTCACACACTTGATGTATTCAATGAAAGCTGATAAAGAGACATAAGATTATGCATTTTTTTCTGTCAGTATTAGCTAAGGAGTAGGTGCTTACATGCCTGAATTTGCATCTGTTTACTTTTACTTGTACCTGTAAAGTAGTAGAAATTTTATTTTGCTTGAGAGTAGTCTACATGGCCCAACTTCTGAAACTCTCATCTGAGCCACACAAAAAAAAAATGCTGTAGGATAAAAAACAATAATAATTCAAACTAATTGTGATTGTCTAACATTTTGAGAGGAATCATAACTTTCCAACATGTGTGCATCTTCTCAGAAACATTCCTTTAAAGGAAGAATTCCTAGATGCCATCTTGAAAATACATATTTCATACCTGTTGGTATCACCCGGCCTGTTACTGATTGAGCAGAGGATACTGAAGTAGTAGTTTGCAATGTTGTTACTGGAAGTGTGGTAGAGTACTTACTTTTAGGTACAGCTGTAGTACTTGGGAAGAGTGTAACATTCTTCACAGGGTGTTGATCAACAGGAGCAACTGTTTTCTCAGCAATGTTTTCTTCTGTTATTTCCAGTAATGTAGTATTTAGTAAAATAGTCGTAGAAAAGCTTTCTGCTTTTGTTGTTAAAGAAGGCTGCCATTTTGAAGTATGGCCTGCTACTGTGTAGATTGTTTCTGGTGATGTGAAAGATGGCAGAGTGGAGAATTTCTGTTGTGTGGAAGATATTGCTGTTGAATACTTGATGCTTGGCTGACTTGTTGTGGTTGTTGGTGCAGAAATAATTTCAGTTGGCAATGTACTTCCTATTGTATTAAGTTGCTGAATTTTAGAAGTAAATGTTGCTGAGGGTGATGTTTGTGAGGAAATCATTTTCTCTGCTGTCGATAAAGTAGTTAAATTCCAAGATGGCTTCTGATCAACAGGAACCTGAGACTGGGCCTCAATATGTTCTGTTATAACTGGCAGCACTGTGGGAAGTACAGATTTTGTGGTATCAGCTACAGAAGGAGATGCCCGAGGTGTAGTTTGTTGTGTGGTAATAGATTTCTGTATAGAAACTGGTACTATTGTTGATAAGGTAGTAAAATTCCAAGAAGGAGGCCCCTGGCCAGCTGGAATTTCAGACTGTGCTATAATGTGCTCAGTTATAAATGGTAGGATTGTTTTTGTCGGTGATGGTATTATGGTAGAGGAAGATTGTGCTGCGGTCTCTGTTTCCAGATGAATGTTGGTACTTTGTGGCACAGATGTTTGTGCTTTCTGTGTAGATGTTGGGGTCACAGATCCTTCTATTGCTGGTATAGCAGATGTCTTTGAAGTCAAAACTGAACTATGTATTTCCTGTAAGCTTTGTGTTTGCTGTGCATATGGGACAGTTGTTCCTTTCATTGTAGAGGTTGATGTTTCAAAGACTGACGTTGCTGCTAAACTTTGTGTCACTTCATGAGCAGTTACAGGCACTGTTATGGCCTTAGCTGATTCAGTTGAGAGAAAAGTTGTTTGTACAAAACCAGACAGAACCACAGTTGTCTTTGAAGATTCACTAGTTATTTCCTTTGTGCCATATGATGAGACTGAAGGTGTACTTGTAGTTTTTGATGTGACAGTAGATGGCTCTAACACTATTTTCCCTGTCAGTGGACCCGATACAGAAGACACTTTATCAGTAGAAAGTAAGAGCATGCTGCTTGGTGTTTTTGCAGGGTGTGTAGATAAAATTTCTGCAGTTCTGGTCAATGCAGGCATTGTTTGGAGAGTGCTTGATACTGGTGGACTAGGTGACAGAGTCACAACACCAGGGGTCACTGATGTTTGTGGTGGCATGCTTGATGTGGTAACTGACACAGGTACAGATGTTACAGGTATTATGAGCTCTGTAACTGACAGGGTTGTTGGAAATTTACTTTCTTGCATTTCAGTAAAATGGTATGTAGAACTTGGAAGCTGTGTCACTGATAAGGTAGTTAAATTTAATGAAGGTCCCTGCCCGGCTGGAATCTGGGACTGTGCTATGATGTTCTCGGTTACAAGTGGTAGTGGTGTTGTTGGTGGTGTTGTTGTCAGTGGTACAGAACTGGAGGAAACAGCTGTTGTCTCCGTACTGAGTTTCACCTCAATACTTTGTGCTGTTGATGTTAGTACTTTCTCAGTGGATGCTGGGTACACAGAGCTGCTTGTTCTTACTGTAGATGTACCAGGTAACTGTGTAAGGAAAGCAGAACTAGCCATTTGTTGTGTGCTTTGTCCTCTGCTTGCATAAGGCACAGAGGTACTTTGTGTTGTAGAACTTGTCGATTTTAATGTCTCAAGGACAGATGCTGAAGTTACACTACTATGTGTTTCTGTACTAGGTGTTACAGGTGCTGTAGTGACCATAGCAGATTCGGTACTTGCTAAGGGAGTAGATATTTGAACAGAACCAGACAGAGCCCCAGTTGTCCTTGGAGTTTCCCTACTTGTTTCACTGGTACCATGTGATGAGACTGAAGGTGTACTTGTAGTTTCTGGTGTTGCAGTAGATGGTACTAACTTTATTGTCTCTGTCAGCGGACCTGATACCGAAGATGCTTCACCTGTAGAAAGTAACAATGCGGTTCTTGTTGTTTCTACTGGAGTTGTAGATGAAGTTGGCACAGTTGTGGTTAATGTAGACATTGCTTGCAGAGTGCTTGTTACTGGTGGACTAGGTGACAGAGTCACAACACCAGGGGTCACTGATGTCTTTGTTGACATGCTTGATGTGGTAACTGATACAGGTACAGATGTTACAGGTATTATGAGCTCAGTAACTGACAAGGTTGTTGGAGATTTACTTTCTTGCATTTTAGTAAGCTGTTGTGTAGAACTTGGAAGCTGTGTCACTGGTAAGGTAGTTAAATTTGATGAAGGTCCCTGCCCGGCTGGAATCTGGGACTGTGCTATGATGTTCTCGGTTACAAGTGGTAGTGGTGTTGTTGGTGGTGTTGTTGTCAGTGATACAGTACTGGAGGAAACAGCTGTTGTCTCCGTACTGAGTTTCACCTCAGTACTTTGTGCTGTTGATGTTAGTACTTTCTCAGGGGATGCTGGGTACACAGAGCTGCTTGTTCCTACTGCAGATGTACCAGGTAACTGTGTAAGGAAAGCAGAGCTAGGCATTTGTTGTGTGCTTTGTCCTGTGCTTATGTAAGGCACAGATGTACTTTGTGTTGTAGAACTTGTCGATTTTAATGTCTCAACGGCCGACATCACTGTTACAGTGCTATGTTCTTTTGTAATAGGACTCACAAGTGCTTTGCTGACGTTAGCTGATTCGGTACTTGTTTGAGTAATTGTTTGTACAGAACCAGATAGAACCACAGTTGTCCTTGGAGATTCCCTGCTTGTTTCACTGGTACCATGTGATGAGACTGAATATGTACTTGTACTTTCTGGTATAGCAGTAGATGGCACTAACACTTTTGTCTCTGTCAGCGGACCCGATACCGAAGATGCTTCACCTGTAGGAAGTAACAGTGTGGTACTTGTTGTTTCTACTGGAGTTGTAGATGAAGTTGCAGCAGTTGTGGTTAATGTAGACATTGTTTGCAGAGTGCTTGTTGCTGTTGTCAAACTTGGTGACAATGTAACAGCTCCAGGGGTCACTGATGTCTTTGTTGATGTGCTTGATCTGGTAATTGATACAGCCACAGATGTTACAGGTTTCTTTGTCTCACTAACTGCCAAAGTTGTTGGAAATTTACTTTCCTGCATTTTAGTAAGCTGTTCTGTAGAACTTGGAAGCTGCGTCACAGATAAGGTAGTTAAATTTGACGAAGGTCCCTGCCCGGCTGGAATCTGGGACTGTGCTATGATGTTCTCGGTTACAAGTGGTAGTGGTGTTGTTGTCAGTGGTACAGTACCAGAGGAAACAGCTGTTGTCTCTGTACTGAGTTTCACCTCAATACTTTGTGCTGTAGATGTTAGTACTTTCTCAGGGGATGCTGGGTACACAGAGCTGCTTGTTCCTACTGCAGATGTACCAGGTAACTGTGTAAGGAAAGCAGAACTAGCCATTTGTTGTGTGCTTTGTCCTCTGCTTGTATAAGGCACAGAGGTACCTTGTGTTGTATAACTTGTCGATTTTAATGTCTCAAGGACAGATGCTGAAGTTACACTACTATGTGTTTCTGTACTAGGTGTTACAGGTGCTGTAGTGACCATAGCCGATTCGGTACTTGCTAAGGGAGTAGATATTTGAACAGAACCAGACAGAGCCCCAGTTGTCCTTGGAGTTTCCCTACTTGTTTCACTGGTACCATGTGATGAGACTGAAGGTGTACTTGTAGTTTCTGGTGTTGCAGTAGATGGTAATAACTTTATTGTCTCTGTCAGCGGACCTGATACCGAAGATGCTTCGCCTGTAGAAAGTAACAGTGCGGTTCTTGTTGTTTCTACTGGAGTTGTAGATGAAGTTGGCACAGTTGTGGTTAATGTAGACATTGTTTGCAGAGTGCTTGTTACTGGTGGACTAGGTGACAGAGTCACAACACCAGGGGTCACTGATGTCTTTGTTGACATGCTTGATGTGGTAACTGATACAGGTACAGATGTTACAGGTATTATGAGCTCAGTAACTGACAACGTTGTTGGAGATATACTTTCCTGCACTTTAGTAAGCTGTTGTGTAGAACTTGGAAGCTGTGTCACTGGTAAGGTAGTTAAATTTGATGAAGGTCCCTGCCCGGCTGGAATCTGGGACTGTGCTATGATGTTCTCGGTTACAAGTGGTAGTGGTGTTGTTGGCGGTGTTGTTGTCAGTGGTACAGTACTGGAGGAAATAGCTGTTGTCTCTGCACTGAGTTTCACCTCAGTACTTTGTGCTGTTGATGTTAGTAATTTCTCAGGGGATGCTGGGTACACAGAGCTGCTTGTTCCTACTGCAGATGTACCAGGTAACTGTGTAAGGAAAGCAGAACTAGGCATTTGCTGTGTGATTTGTCCTCTGCTTGTAAAAGGCACAGATGTACTTTGTGTTGTAGAACTTGTCGATTTTAATGTCTCAAGGACGGGCGCTGCAGTTACAGTACTATGTGTTTCTGTACTAGGTGTTACAGGTGCTGTAGTGACCATAGCCGATTCGGTACTTGCTAAGGGAGTAGATATTTGAACAGAACCAGACAGAGCCCCAGTTGTCCTTGGAGTTTCCCTACTTGTTTCACTGGTACCATGTGATGAGACTGAAGGTGTACTTGTAGTTTCTGGTGTTGTAGTAGATGGTACTAACTTTATTGTCTCTGTCAGTGGACCTGATACAGAAGATGCTTCACCTGTAGAAAGTAACAATGTGGTTCTTGTTGTTTCTACTGGAGTTGTAGATGAAGTTGGCACAGTTGTGGTTAATGTAGACATTGTTTGCAGAGTGCTTGTTACTGGTGGACTAGGTGACAGAGTCACAACACCAGGGGTCACTGATGTCTTTGTTGACATGCTTGATGTGGTAACTGATACAAGTACAGATGTTACAGGTATTATGAGCTCAGTAACTGACAACGTTGTTGGAGATATACTTTCCTGCACTTTAGTAAGTTGTTGTGTAGAACTTGGAAGCTGTGTCACTGGTAAGGTAGTTAAATTTGATGAAGGTCCCTGCCCGGCTGGAATCTGGGACTGTGCTATGATGTTCTCAGTTACAAGTGGCAATGGTGTTGTTGGTGGTGTTGTTGTCAGTGGTACAGTACCAGAGGAAACAGCTGTTGTCTCCGTACTGAGTTTCACCTCAGTACTTTGTGCTGTTGATGTTAGTAATTTCTCAGGGGATGCTGGGTACACAGAGCTGCTTGTTCCTACTGCAGATGTACCAGGTAACTGTGTAAGGAAAGCAGAGCTAGACATTTGTTGTGTGCTCTCCCCTCTGCTTGTATAAGGCACAGATGTATTTTGTGTTGTAGAACTTGTCGATTTTAATGTCTCAACGGCCGACATCACTGTTACAGTGCTATGTTCTTTTGTAATAGGACTCACAAGTGCTTTGCTGACGTTAGCTGATTCGGTACTTGTTTGAGTAATTGTTTGTACAGAACCAGATAGAACCACAGTTGTCCTTGGAGATTCCCTGCTTGTTTCACTGGTACCATGTGATGAGACTGAATATGTACTTGTACTTTCTGGTATAGCAGTAGATGGCACTAACACTTTTGTCTCTGTCAGCGGACCCGATACCGAAGATGCTTCACCTGTAGGAAGTAACAGTGTGGTACTTGTTGTTTCTACTGGAGTTGTAGATGAAGTTGCAGCAGTTGTGGTTAATGTAGACATTGTTTGCAGAGTGCTTGTTGCTGTTGTCGAACTTGGTGACAATGTAACAGCTCCAGGGGTCACTGATGTCTTTGTTGATGTGCTTGATCTGGTAATTGATACAGCCACAGATGTTACAGGTTTCTTTGTCTCACTAACTGCCAAAGTTGTTGGAAATTTACTTTCCTGCATTTTAGTAAGCTGTTCTGTAGAACTTGGAAGCTGCGTCACAGATAAGGTAGTTAAATTTGACGAAGGTCCTTGCCCGGCTGGAATCTGGGACTGTGCTATGATGTTCTCGGTTACAAGTGGTAGTGGTGTTGTTGTCAGTGGTACAGTACCAGAGGAAACAGCTGTTGTCTCTGTACTGAGTTTCACCTCAATACTTTGTCCTGTAGATGTTAGTACTTTCTCAGGGGATGCTGGGTACACAGAGCTGCTTGTTCCTACTGCAGATGTACCAGGTAACTGTGTAAGGAAAGCAGAACTAGCCATTTGTTGTGTGCTCTCCCCTCTGCTTGTATAAGGCACAGAGGTACCTTGTGTTGTATAACTTGTCGATTTTAATGTCTCAAGGACAGATGCTGAAGTTACACTACTATGTGTTTCTGTACTAGGTGTTACAGGTGCTGTAGTGACCATAGCCGATTCGGTACTTGCTAAGGGAGTAGATATTTGAACAGAACCAGACAGAGCCCCAGTTGTCCTTGGAGTTTCCCTACTTGTTTCACTGGTACCATGTGATGAGACTGAAGGTGTACTTGTAGTTTCTGGTGTTGCAGTAGATGGTAATAACTTTATTGTCTCTGTCAGCGGACCTGATACCGAAGATGCTTCACCTGTAGAAAGTAACAGTGCGGTTCTTGTTGTTTCTACTGGAGTTGTAGATGAAGTTGGCGCAGTTGTGGTTAATGTAGACATTGTTTGCAGAGTGCTTGTTACTGGTGGACTAGGTGACAGAGTCACAACACCAGGGGTCACTGATGTCTTTGTTGACATGCTTGATGTGGTAACTGATACAGGTACAGATGTTACAGGTATTATGAGCTCAGTAACTGACAACGTTGTTGGAGATATACTTTCCTGCACTTTAGTAAGCTGTTGTGTAGAACTTGGAAGCTGTGTCACTGGGAAGGTAGTTAAATTTGATGAAGGTCCCTGCCCGGCTGGAATCTGGGACTGTGCTATGATGTTCTCGGTTACAAGTGGTAGTGGTGTTGTTGGCGGTGTTGTTGTCAGTGGTACAGAACTGGAGGAAACAGCTGTTGTCTCTGCACTGAGTTTCACCTCAGTACTTTGTGCTGTTGATGTTAGTACTTTCTCAGGGGATGCTGGGTACACAGAGCTGCTTGTTCCTGCTGCAGATGTACCAGGTAACTGTGTAAGGAAAGCAGAACTAGCCATCTGTTGTGTGCTTTGTCCTCTGCTTGTATAAGGCACAGATGTACTTTGTGTTGTAGAACTTGTCGATTTTAATGTCTCAAGGACGGGCGCTGCAGTTACAGTACTATGTGTTTCTGTACTAGGTGTTACAGGTGCTGTAGTGACCATAGCCGATTCGGTACTTGCTAAGGGAGTAGATATTTGAACAGAACCAGACAGAGCCCCAGTTGTCCTTGGAGTTTCCCTACTTGTTTCACTGGTACCATGTGATGAGACTGAAGGTGTACTTGTAGTTTCTGGTGTTGCAGTAGATGGTACTAACTTTATTGTCTCTGTCAGTGGACCTGATACAGAAGATGCTTCACCTGTAGAAAGTAACAGTGTGGTTCTTGTTGTTTCTACTGGAGTTGTAGATGAAGTTGGCACAGTTGTGGTTAATGTAGACATTGTTTGCAGAGTGCTTGTTACTGGTGGACTAGGTGACAGAGTCACAACACCAGGGGTCACTGATGTCTTTGTTGACATGCTTGATGTGGTAACTGATACAAGTACAGATGTTACAGGTATTATGAGCTCAGTAACTGACAACGTTGTTGGAGATATACTTTCCTGCACTTTAGTAAGTTGTTGTGTAGAACTTGGAAGCTGTGTCACTGGTAAGGTAGTTAAATTTGATGAAGGTCCCTGCCCGGCTGGAATCTGGGACTGTGCTATGATGTTCTCAGTTACAAGTGGCAATGGTGTTGTTGGTGGTGTTGTTGTCAGTGGTACAGTATGAGAGGAAACAGCTGTTGTCTCCGTACTGAGTTTCACCTCAGTACTTTGTCCTGTTGATGTTAATACTTTCTCAGGGGATGCTGGGTACACAGAGCTGCTTGTTCCTACTGTAGATGTACCAGGTAACTGCGTAAGGAAAGCAGAACTAATTGTTTGCTGAGTTCCTTGTGCAAGGCTTGTGTAAGGAATAAGCTGTGTTGTAGAACTTGTTGATTTTAATGTCTCAAGGGCTGGCGATACTTTTGAAGTCCTGTATGCTTCCATACTAGGGGTTACAGGTTCTGTGCTAACTTTAGATGATTCAGTACTTGTTATTTCACTTCTGCCTTGTGATGAGACTAATGTTGTAATTGCAATTTCTGATGTAGCAGAAGATGGCTCTAACACTATTGTTTCTGTCAGTAAACCTGATACTGATGATGCTTTACCAGTAGAAAGTAAGAATGCAGTGCTTGTTGTTTCTACTGGGGTTGTAGATGAAGTTGCTGCAGTTCTGGTTAATGCAGGCGTTGTTTGCATAATGCTTGTTGTTGTCAGACTAGGTGACAGTGTAACAGTTTTTAGTGACATGCTTGATGGGGGAATTCCGACAGTTAGAGATGTCATAGGTCTCATGGTTTCAGTAGCTGACAGAGCTGTTGGAGATTTACTTTCTTGCATTTTAGTAAGCTGCTGTGTAGAACTTGGAAGCTCTGTCACTGATACGGTAGTTACGTTTGACAAAGGTCCTTGTCCAGCTGGAACCTGGGACTGTGCTGTGATGTGCTCTGTTATAAGTGGTAACATTGATGTTGTCACTGCTGTTGACACAGGTACAATACTGGAGGATAATGTCATCTCTTTTCCAAGTATTGTTGTTTCAGTAGCCGATGATGGTAATACTGTGACTTTCACTGGTGATGTGGATATCACAGTGGTTTCTGTAGATGCCTCTGCAGTGGTGACTTGATTACTTGTTTCCAAAGTGCTTTTTGCTGTGCTTCTTTGTGCTGAGCTATTATTTTCTACTGTAGAAGTTGTGGATGTGGTTGTTTCAAAGGCTGGTGTCCCTGTTTTTGGGCTGCCCATTTCCGTACTTGGAGATAAAGTTATTTTTGTATTCACCTGGGATGCAGTGCTCACCTGTGGTGCTGTTTCTAGTGCAGTACTGGATAGAGCCATAGTTAGCATTTTGGTTTCTGTGGTTGTCACAGTTGCTGCTTGTGATGATGTCTGTGGCCTTGTGCTCATTTCTGGTGTAGTCACTGACAGTATCACTGGTGCCCCTGTTTGCACACTGGTCATTGAAGTTTCTCCAGATGTTGATGTCTGCACTGGTGATGTGCTAGACATTAATGGAGGTGTAGATGACACAGAACTTAATCCAAGTGTAAATACTACTGATGTTGAAGTTGTAGCTATTGTTTCTCTTGTTGATGATGATAAATATGCCGTGCCATTTGTTCCCTCACCTGTACAAATTACACATATTTAGCATGAGATAATGTACTTTGCTGCTTGAAATAGAATTTTGTGATGGAATGGAGAGGAATAAAACTTCTGTACGAATTCCTCTGGATAGTACACTTTGCATTTTTAGTTTACAGATGGAAGAAAGGAGATGTGTGCACTTATTTAAAATATGTGCATGATAACATGACATATGTGTTAAATAAGGCCACATGTGGGAGCCAAAAGTTTTATATATGAAAACCCAGTGAAATATTGAACATCATGCTTGCAAAGCACATGGCAGATGTCAAAAAATGCAGGAATGAATAATGCATTGCAGAAACTAGTCAAGAAATACACATATGCACATGGATTTCTGCTGTATCCATTGCAAGTGACATGCAAATAAGATAAGTGAAAGCAGAGAAAGGGTGATATTAATAATTTTTTTAACATTCACTACTCTATATTAATTTCAATAAATTTAAGTTTGTTATACTTGAAAGATTTCCCATTTTTGAAAGGGGGTGAGTGGCAAAACCTTTTGGAATATAAGGAATTATGGTGGCAATTGCTATTGGAAGTAACTTTATTCCTGGCTTGAATGATTATATTTCTATAAATAGGGTTTGAAATTGTGATCTGTTGTTTTATTTTTAAATGTAACATTTACTAATTATGGGATTTTACTTTTTAATATTTATTGGGTATGTCGCTATAAGGCACTTTATTAACAATTTTAATTAGTGAATCATGTGACTATGTGAAGTATATTTATTCAGTGTGTCTGGTGAACTAGGTTTTATGATGAAATCCTTAGTTGTTTATAGGATGAAAGTGCTCAATAATAAAGTCTGATTTTTGTTATTTTAGCCGTAATTCATTTGCTCCAGTGTGATCACATGTGTGATCACATGTTCATTTTTCGTATTTTTGTGTTTTCAACTTACAACATTTCATGTTTTTTTTTTTCATTTGGTGAAAGTAGAGAAAGAAAACCATAGAGATTTAGTTTGTGGGTCACTGTGCATTAAACTTTGTTTAGATACAGTCTTTGGTAATGTTTTATTTTATTGTAAATCAGTATTAAAAATGCAGCCTTAAGTAACCTGAAGTGAATAACTTATCTAGTTTTCTGTTAGTGCATATGTAATGTTTATTGCCGGGACATTAGCATGGCATATGCGAATCGTGAGATGGGCAGCAGAGACCAATGAAAGTCTTTTTTGGAATGCAGTACTGTCTGAATGCCTTTCAGAATGACTATGGGGACATAGTACAAATCTCTGGCATACATCTCAACCTCTGACAAGGGTTAACAGGTATAATGAATGCCTTTCTGCAAAACTATCTTCAACAAGCTAGACCTGCATTACAGAGCATTAATACAGTTCATGTGATGCTTCAAAAAACATCATAAATGTAACAACTATGAAAAAAAAATGTGTGGCTGTGTCATTTGACTCTTATTACAATGCAAAGGAAAGTGTGTATTACGCATAGCTCAAATAAAACAAGATGCTTTCTAATAGCAATTGCATACAGTAAAATTGGATGGCAGAATATGGAATAAATGTATTGCATTAGTTATGTCATAACAACTTTTATATTCATAATGTAAGTTAGTTAAGAAAGTGACGTGAGCTGAGCAAAGCTTTGATATGATCTGATATGGAAATGGTCGAGAGAGAGAGAGAGAGACATTTATATGTACAAGTAGATAAAAACTATATAAGGCATTTTATAGTATGAGTATTATGCACTTTATAACTCAAGTGCAAGGGCTTCTTCAAAAGGCCGTCTGTGTCAAATGTAATTTATGATGCCCTGTAACTTCTCTAGTTTTATTCAGGACCTTTTCACGTTATAAGGAGTCAGAACCTCCCCCCCCCTCCCCCAGTGTTGTAATACACATTTAATGCACATGAATAGTGATCCACAAATCCACGGCCTTACTGACTGTATTTGTACCACAATAGAAATAGTGAAACGTCATTTTTTTGTGAGGGAGCTACATTAAAAAGAAAAGAAAAGAAAATTAGACTGCAGCTGCCCTTACAGCAGCATATTATTTCACAAAGCATTCAATAATCCTAAATCTTTTCTTTGTTTTGCTAATAAACAATTATTTACAAGTGTCTTTGCTGAATAGATGGCATCCCATGGTTGCATCAAAAATATAATTTTTAACATTTGGTGACTGAAACGTGTTTTATTTTGCATCCAGAATGAAGGACAATATAGAAATGTGATTTTGAAACATGTTAAGAACATAGTAACACTGCAACAGGTCTTAGAACTGCAGTAAAAATAAGATTAGTGGATTTTAGAAAATGTTTTATTTTGTAGCATTTATTCATATCACTAGAGTCTAACTCAAGTTCTCATGTGCTTGTAGCTCGTGACATACTTATTCGAAAAGCCAAGGCAAGTTCTTTAACTCCTAGTAGCTTAATCTTATGTAACTACGTAGCCATCCAGTCACCCATTTGGATTAAACTGTATAGCCCTACCAAAGAATTAACTCTAATCGTAATACTCCCACCTAGTTCTTCAACTCAGGACCACATTCCCTAAATATAAAATCCACAACCACTCCATAAACCTAAAACTCTACTGCCCATAGTAAACCCTAATGTCTATGATCACCCATTCTTATTCTTAAACTCTCTGATCGCTTCCTAACCCTTACTCCCTTCCCAGTCTCTAAACCTAAAACTCTTCTCGCATTCCCTAACCCTAAAACTCCCTTCCAGCTGCATAAACTTAAATCCCTTTGCTGATTGCTGCATGGGACCCTAATCTACATTCCCTCCATATAGCTGCCAAACTTGTCTCATTTAACCTGAATAATGTGTATGTAAGGTGTACAAGATACTTGCCTGAACTCTTAGTCCAGTTCCAAGTATGAGTACCAGCCAGTACGAGCTACAAGGCACACAAGTCCTTGGGTTTGAGACAGTGGTCTTCCAGCACTTGGGACTCAAGTGGTTGTACTAGAACAGGATTATACAGTATGGTGGAGAAGAACACAGGAATGAAACACAACATGTACTAAAATAAAAATACATTAAGGGCAAGGAGAAGACATGTAACACTTAATGGCTGCTGATTAAAAGTTAAGTCATACAAGCATCGGTCTGATTGAAATTACATTGGTAATATGGCAAAAGTTCATCATTTATATAATGGGTAGCTGTTTGTCAGGTTGGTATTTGTATTCTATGGAATAATAATGTTGAAAATAGAGGGAGGGACGATTTTTGAGGAAAACCTGATAACATGGTCCAGGGGGGTATTGCTCTTTGTTAAATAAATCATACTGTGGATTTTCAAATGGCCTACGGATTGAACAAAGATGTGGCAAACTGCCAGCATGATTTAGGTATGCCAAAAAGTCTCACTGCATTTTGCTTGCAGTGCCTTTCTCTTTTAAAATGCAAAAATGAAATACAGTGTAAGATTTCTGCTAAGAATAAGAGCATTAAAAGTGGAGCTGGAGGTATGATGCAGGGGAAATAAATGATGCTCCATAAAAACTCAGCCAGCTTTAATCAAGATGAAGGCAGAAGATGCAGAGTAAGAAAAAGATGCAAATGATGCTGATGCAATTAAAGCAGACAATACTACATGCTAATTAAACACTAAGAAAATATCAAAATAAAGTGTGCAAACACATAGGCATGTGCACACACCCAGTGCTGTGTACATAATGCAAGCTGCAATATCAGCATGTCAACATGCTGCGTGTGTAAAACAAGCGCAAGCCAGTAATGCAGAAGGATGGCACTTTCTAAGCAGATGACCTGTCAACCACTGTACTTTGGATTATCACATATATTCCTCAATAGACATATTATTTATTTATAGTAACACAATGTATGATAAATTGCATAGTTTGCCAGTGGCATTGATGAGAAACTAGACTAAAATGTAGTAAAACTCATTTTCTAGAAGTTAGAATATGGCTACAGCATTATTTAGATGAAGCACTGGTAGTCTGGACCAGATATACATCATGGATATCTGCTGCAAGTTTAAAAGATAGCATGGAACAATGTATATAGTATCTTAACGTAGGTCAGAGAAAATGCATACTTGTTAACAGGAACTGTTTGATCACATGATGTAGTTAAAATAGACCAACTAGTTAACCATATCCCATTGTTGTACCCACGACCTGTGTCTAATACACCCAATCAGGATTACAACCATGAACAGGTATGGCTGAAACTGGCATATTATATCTCATTAAGTGGCACTATAATAAGTGGTATAGATCTTGTGATTAATACATTACCAAGTATGAAAACAGTAAACTAGACACACCCCTATAGCTGATTATAGCTTACCGATTTTTTTACTTGGCACTGCATTTGCTCATTGATTGGAGGCATATCAATGGTGTGATATCACATATTGCTGTACTAAACTATATGATTTTACGTGCTGCAGTGATAACATATGGTTACTAGGCTTGAATTACATGCAGTCAGATACTACCAGAAGTAGCTCACAATATGGTATTTCAACATGTGAACTGGTTCGATCATCTCTCAGTCTCGTGACAGTTACTCACATTCAGTCGGTTCTTTCACTGTTGTAGGTAGTCTTATTTCATTCTCAGGCCTGTTGTAAAAATTGATAACCAATTCAAAGGTAGTGCCCAAAAAGAAACCAAGAAACCAAAATGAACGGACACTAACAACCACAGGCACGAAAAAGTCACTGTCCACAGGTGACTTGAAGAGTTGTAATTCACCCGGTTTTGCAGGCACCCGAAAATATCCAAAGCGGAACTGCTGTGAGAAATAATGAGTGAAGATCACAAGCTTCTTATTATAAAAATTGGCATCCAGAGAATTATAAATGCCAATATTCTTCCTTCACACACAGGGGTAGATATTACCTCAGGTTAGCTTCTTCAATGTATCTAACTTTATGTGATACCATAATGTAAATCAGACACCTTTTTCCATGAAACTAGTAGGCCAGCACATGCATTACTACAGCAAAATGAGCCCTTTGACTTTGTCATTGAATTTTAATATACCAGGTTTGTCATATACTCTAGGGTGTAGTTTGAAGTATTTGGCTTTTCTGCCACTGCAGTGATTGCTGAGATTTTGTTCCCTGCCTATTTGACTGTTGCATGTAAAACAACAATAGACTACTCTCTAACCTAACAGTTGCTTATCAGTTACCAGTAATGTGTAGTTTCATGCAAGAACTTAGCATTCATTTATTCTAAATACTCTGAAGTAATACTGAGGTATGCTGATGTGTTTGATATAAACGTAACCAGTGTCTAACATTTTCATTAATTTCTCGGATATCATCTTGTTTCCTGTGGATTCTAAATACTCTGAAGTAATACTGAGGTATGCTGATGTGTTTGATATAAACGTAACCAGTGTCTAACATTTTCATTAATTTCTCGGATATCATCTTGTTTCCTGTGGACAAGTAGTGACTGAGTGCTTGACCCAGGTTTTATAATATATATTTCTTATACTTTCAAAAATTTCAGAGTAAAGGGAAAGGAAATTTGGAACCCATTGTAATAATTCCATATATTTACATACAAAAGGGGGTTCGAGCACGATCTAACAGTTATTAATTACGTAGAAAATCTTTGATTTTACACTACTGATAAAATGCAAACTGGCGATGGTCAGAGTATCTTGGCTATATGAATTGCTTAAGTGGAAGTAATAAACTTTATGTCCTAGGAAGTACACACTCGCTGTTAAGTACCACAAGGACAAACAGCAGTCAGCGTAATAATGCACCTTGATTGGGATTCCTTAAATTAGGAATGTTCCCTTTTGCTCACTGATTTGCAGTAGTCTCAGAGTAAGGAATGCATGAGGCTATTACTCCAGTTGGGCAATATAGTAAAGGGTATTTGCCGTATAGAGAACTTAGAATCGATCTGTCATTAGCAGTACTGTTATAGAACTTTTATTCTAAATTAACAAACTGCAGTTAGGATTCCAGGAACATTTAAGTGTAAAACAATAAAAAAACTAAATGAATAAAATCTTGTTAATCTGAAAAATGAAGGACATTTTAAATAATCTTATAAAAAATCATACAGTTAGCACATTCATATTTTAAGCAAACTTTCTTCAGACTCTATAGCATTAAAAGTGTCATACCTGTTGATGTTAATTGGACCGCGGTTGTTGTTGTTGTCTGTGTAGATGGTATCGATGTGACAGCTGGTAGTTCTTTTGTTGGCAATCTGGAATATGTACTTCCAGGCGTAGCTATAGTGGAAGGTAAAAAAGTAAAAATTATTAACTGAATTGAGATCAGCTGGATTTTTCTTTTGCTACAATATTTTCTTCTGTCATTTCTACTAATTTATTTGTTGGGTATTTTATTTCTTGCCTCTCTCTAAAGAAATACTTTTTGATACTGTAGATGGCGTTAGGTCATACATGTCAGAACTGATATGACTATTTCAAGGGATGTAAGAAATTGTGTGAGACGGAAGTGTTTGTAGTCTGCAGGTTGCAGATACAATGAATGGTAATGCTGAAAACTTGTGATTGAATCATTAACCCTAGCTGAAGATAGAATGGTTGTTACCTGATCTGGTAGCTGCAATGGAGCTAAATTCCTGTTATTTGGTAAAAGGAACTGGTGATGTAAATTGCTGTCTGAAACCTGTTGAATATGTTATTGAGGAAGTCAATGGATTACAGAATGGTCTTTGCTCATAGGGAATCTGAGACTGTGCTTGAATGTGTTCTGTTATAAGTGGAAACACTGTTGAAGTTGTTGTCAGGGGTACAATACCGGAGGGCACAGCTGTTGTCCCTGTACTGAGCCTCACCTCAGCACTTTGTATTGCTAATGCAGGCACTTCGTGGGGGGGTGGTTATTTGTGTTCACAGAGGTAATTGCTCCTACTGCAGTTATACCAGCCAACTCATTAATAAAAGTAGAAATACTTACTGGCTGTGTGCTCTGACCTATGCTTGTATAAGACATAGTTGCACTTTGTGTTGCAGAACTAGCTGTTTTTAATGTCTCAAGGGCCATGGCTACTGTTACATTACTATGTGCTACCATACTAGTGGTTACAGGTGCTGTGCTAACCTTAGCTGATTCAGTACATGTTTGGAAAATAGATACTTGTACAGAACCAGGCAGAACCAGGAGTTTCACTAGTTATTTGTTTGTACCATAAGCTCAGACTGATAGTGCCATCTTCTGTTACACTAGAAACTGCAACTGTACTAACACTTTTGTCTCTGTCAGTAACCCTGATAGAGAAGATGTTTTACCTGTGGAAAGTAAGAATGCAGTGCTTGTTGTTTCTACTGGAGTTGTAGATGAACTTGCTGCAGTTCTGGTTAAACCAGACAATGTTTGCAGAGTGCTTGTTGTTGTTGTCGCACTAGGTGACACTGTAACAGCTCCTGGGGACATTGATGCTTCTGCTGATGTGCTTGATGTGGTAATTGCTACACCTACAGATGTTAGAGGTCTTTTGCTCTCAGTGACTGCCAGGGTTGTTGGAAATTTACTTTCCTGCATTTTAGTAAGCTGTTCTGTAGAACTTGGAAGCTGCGTCACAGATAAGGTAGTTAAATTTGAAGAGGGCACTTGCCCGGCTGGAATCTGCGACTGTGCTATGATGTTCTCAGTTACAAATGGTAGTGGTGTTGTTGGCGGTGTTGTTGTCAGTGGTACAGTACTGGAGGAAACAGCTGTTGTCTCTGTACTGAGTTTCACCTCAGTACTTTGTGCTGTTGATGTTAGTACTTTCTCAGGGGATGCTGGGTACACAGAGCTGCTTGTTCCTACTGCAGATGTACCAGGTAACTGTGTAAGGAAAGCAGAACTAGCCATTTGTTGTGTGCTTTGTCCTCTGCTTGTAAAAGGCACAGATGTACTTTGTGTTGTAGAACTTGTTGATTTTAATGTCTCAAGGACGGGCGCTGAAGTTACAGTACTATGTGTTTCTGTACTAGGTGTTACAGGTGCTGTAGTGACCATAGCCGATTCGGTACTTGCTAAGGGAGTAGATATTTGAACAGAACCAGACAGAACCACAGTTGTCCTCGGAGTTTCACTGGTACCATGTGATGAGACTGAAGGAGTACTTGTAGTTTCTAGTGTTGCAGTAGATGGCACTAACTTTATTGTCTCTGTCAGTGGACCTGATACCGAAGATGCTTCACCTGTAGAAAGTAACAATGCGGTTCTTGTTGTTTCTACTGGAGTTGTAGATGAAGTTGGCACAGTTGTGGTTAATGTAGACATTGCTTGCAGAGTGCTTGTTACTGATGGACTAGGTGACAGAGTCACAACACCAGGGGTCACTGATGTCTTTGTTGACATGCTTGATGTGGCAACTGATACAGGTACAGATGTTACAGGTATTTTGAGCTCAGTAACTGACAAGGTTGTTGGAGATTTACTTTCTTGGATTTTAGTAAGCTGTTCTGTAGAACTTGGAAGCTGTGTCACTGGTAAGGTAGTTAAATTTGATGAGGGTCCCTGCCCGGCTGGAATCTGGGACTGTGCTATGATGTTCTCGGTTACAAGTGATAGTGGTGTTGTTGTCAGTGGTACAGTACCAGAGGAAACAGCTGTTGTCTCTGTACTGAGTTTCACCTCAGTACTTTGTGCTGTTGATGTTAGTACTTTCTCAGGGGATGCTGGGTACACAGAGCTGCTTGTTCCTACTGCAGATGTACCAGGTAACTGTGTAAGGAAAGCAGAACTAGCCATTTGTTGTGTGCTTTGTTCTCTGCTTGTATAAGGCACAGAGGTACTTTGTGTTGTAGAACTTGTCGATTTTAATGTCTCAAGGACGGGCGCTGCAGTTACAGTACTATGTGTTTCTGTACTAGATGTTACAGGTGCTGTAGTGACCATAGCCGATTCGGTACTTGCTAGGGAGGTAGTCATTTGAACAGAAGCAGACAGAACCACAGTTGTTCTTGGAGTTTCCCAGCTTGTTTCACTAGTACCATGAGATGAGACTGAAGATGCAGTTGTAGTTTCTGGTGTAGCAGTAGATGGCACTAACACTGTTGTCTCTGTCAGCGGACCCGATACCGAAGATGCTTCACCTGTAGAAAGTAACAGAGCGGTGCTTGTTGTTTCTACTTGAGTTGTAGATGAAGTTGCAGCAGTTGTCTTTAATGCAGACATTGTTTGCAGAGTGCTTGTTGCTATTGTCGGACTAGTTGACAATGTAACAGCTCCAGGGGTCAATGAAGCTTTTGCTGACATGCTTAATGTGGTAATTGCTACAGCGACAGATGTTACAGGTTTCTTGGCCTCAGTAACTGCCAGAGATGTTGGAAAGTTACCTTCCTGCATTTTAGTAAGCTGTTGTGTAGAACTTGGAAGCTGTGACACTGGTAAGGTAGTTAAATTTGATGAAGGTCCCTGCCCAGCTGGAATCTGGGACTGTGCTATGATGTTCTCAGTTACAAGTGGGAATGGTGTTGTTGGTGGTGTTGTTGTCAGTGGTACAGTACTGGAGGAAACAGCTGTTGTCTCCGTACTGAGTTTCACCTCAGTACTTTGTGCTGTTGATGTTAGTACTTTCTCAGTGGATTCTGGGTACACAGAGCTGCTTGTTCCTACTGCAGATGTACCAGGTAACTGTGTAAGGAAAGCAGAACTAGACATTTGTTGTGTGCTTTGTCCTCTGCTTGTAAAAGGCACAGATGTACTTTGTGTGGTAGAAGTTGATTTTAAAGTTTCAAGGACAGGTGCTGCAGTTACAGTACTATGTGTTTCTGTACTAGGTGTTACAGGTGGTGTAGTGACTATAGCCAATTCGGTACTTGCTAATGGAGTAGATATTTGAACAGAACCAGAAAGAACCACAGCTGTCCTTAGAGTTTCCCTGCTTGTTTCACTAGTACCACGCGAAGAAACTGAAGGTGTACTTGTAGATTCTGATGTAGCAGTAGATGGCACTAACACTATTGTCTCTGTCAGCAGACCCGATACCGAAGATGCTTCACCTGTAGGAAGTAACAGTGTGGTGCTTGTTGTTTCTACTAGAGTTGTAGATGAAGTTGCAGCAGTTGTGGTTAATGCAGACATTGTTTGCTGAGGGCTTGTTGCTGTTGTCGAACTTGGTGACAATGTAACAGCTCCAGGGGTCACTGATGTCTTTGTTGATGTGCTTGATGTGGTAATTGATACAGCTACAGATGTTACAGGTTTCTTGGTCTCTGTAACTGACAGGGTTGTTGGAGATTTACTTTCTTGCATTTTAGTAAGCTGTTGTGTAGAACTTGGAAGCTGCGTCACAGATAAGGTAGTTAAATTTGAAGAGGGCCCTTGCCCGGCTGGAATCTGGGACTGTGCTATGATGTTCTCAGTTACAAGTGAAAGTGGTGCTGTTGGTGGTGTTGTTGTCAGTGGTACAGTACTGGAGGAAACAGCTGTTGCCTCCGTACTGAGTTTCACCTCAGTACTTTGTGCTTTTGATGTTAGTACTTTCTCAGTAGATGCTGGGTACACAGAGCTGCTTGTTCTTTCTACAGATGTACCAGGTAACTGTGTAAGGAAAGCAGAACTAGGCATTTGTTGTGTGCTCTCCCCTCTGCTTGTATAAGGCACAGATGTACTTTGTGTTGCAGAACTTGTCGATTTTAATGTCTCAAGGATGGGCGCTGCAGTTGCAGTACTATGTGTTTCTGTACTAGGTGTTACAGGTGCTGTAGTGACCATAGCTGATTCGGTACTTGCTAAGGGAGTAGATATTTGAACAGAACCAGACAGAACCGCAGTTGTCCTTGAAGTTTCCCTGGTTCCGTGTGATGAGACTGAAGCTGTACTTGTAGATTCTGGTGTAGCAGTAGATGGCACTAACACTATTGTCTCTGTCAGCAGACCCGATACCGAAGATGCTTCACCTGTAGGAAGTAATTGTGTGGTGCTTGTTGTTTCTGCTAGAGTTGTAGATGAAGTTGCAGCAGTTGTGGTTAATGCAGACATTGTTTGCTGAGGGCTTGTTGCTGTTGTTGAACTTGGTGGCAATGTAACAGCTCCAGGGGTCACTGATATCTTTGTTGATGTGCTTGATGTGGTAATTGATACAGCTACAGATGTTACAGGTTTCTTGGTCTCTGTAACTGACAGGGTTGTTGGAGATTTACTTTCTTGCATTTTAGTAAGCTGTTGTGTAGAACTTGGAAGCTGCGTCACAGATAAGGTAGTTAAATTTGAAGAGGGCCCTTGCCCGGCTGGAATCTGGGACTGTGCTATGATGTTCTCAGTTACAAGTGGTAGTGGTGTTGTTGGCGGTGTTGTTGTCAGTGGTACAGTAGTGGAGGAAACAGCTGTTGTCTCTGTACTGAGTTTCACCTCAGTACTTTGTGCTGTTGATGTTAGTACTTTCTCAGGGGATGCTGGGTACACAGAGATGCTTGTTCCTACTGCAGATGTACCAGGTAACTGTGTAAGGAAAGCAGAACTAGCCATTTGTTGTGTGCTTTGTCCTCTGCTTGTATAAGGCACAGAGGTACTTTGTGTTGTAGAACTTGTCGATTTTAATGTCTCAAGGACAGATGCTGAAGTTACACTACTATGTGTTTCTGTACTGTGTGTTACAGGTGCTGTAGTGACCATAGCCGATTCGGTACTTGCTAAGGGAGTAGATATTTGAACAGAACCAGGCAGAACCACAGTTGTCCTTGGAGTTTCCCTGGTTCCGTGTGATGAGACTGAAGGTGTACTTGTAGTTTCTGGTGTTGCAGTAGATGGTACTAACTTTATTACCTCTGTCAGCAGACCTGATACCGAAGATGCTTCACCTGTAGAAAGTAACAATGCAGTTCTTGTTGTTTCTACTGGAGTTGTAGATGAAGTTGGCACAGTTGTGGTTAATGTAGACATTGTTTGCAGAGTGCTTGTTACTGGTGGACTAGGTGACAGAGTCACAACACCAGGGGTCACTGATGTCATTGTTGACATGCTTGATGTGGTTACTGATACAGGTACAGATGTTACAGGTATTATGAGCTCAGTAACTGACAAGGCTGTTGGAGATTTACTTTCTTGTATTTTAGTAAGCTGTTGTGTAGAACTTGGAAGCTGTGTCACTGGTAAGGTAGTTAAATTTGATGAAGGTCCCTGCCCGGCTGGAATCTGGGACTGTGCTATGATGTTCTCAGTTACAAGTGGTAGTGGTGTTATTGGTGGTGTTGTTGTCAGTGGTACAGTACCAGAGGAAACAGCTGTTGTCTCCGTACTGAGTTTCACCTCAGTACTTTGTGCTGTTGATGTTAGTACTTTCTCAGGGGATGCTGGGTACACAGAGCTGCTTGTTCCTACTGCAGATGTACCAGGTAACTGTGTAAGGAAAGCAGAACTAGCCATTTGTTGTGTGCTTTGTCCTCTGCTTGTATAAGGCACAGAGGTACTTTGTGTTGTATAACTTGTCGATTTTAATGTCTCAAGGACAGATGCTGCAATTACAGTACTATGTATTTCTGTACTAGGTGTTACAGGTGCTGTAGTGACCATAGCTGATTCGGTACTTGCTAATGGAGTAGATATTTGAACAGAACCAGACAGAGCCCCAGTTGTCCTTGGAGTTTCCCTACTTGTTTCACTGGTACCATGTGATGAGACTGAAGGTGTACTTGTAGTTTCTGGTGTTGCAGTAGACGGTACTAACTTTATTGTCTCTGTCAGCGGACCTGATACCGAAGATGCTTCACCTGTAGAAAGTAACAATGCGGTTCTTGTTGTTTCTACTGGAGTTGTAGATGAAGTTGGCACAGTTGTTGTTAATGTAGACATTGTTTGCAGAGTGCTTGTTACTGGTGGACTAGGTGACAGAGTCACAACACCAGGGGTCACTGATGTCATTGTTGACATGCTTGATGTGGTAACTGATACAGGTACAGATGTTACAGGTATTATGAGCTCAGTAACTGAAAAGGTTGTTGGAGATTTACTTTCTTGCATTTTAGTAAGCTGTTCTGTAGAACTTGGAAGCTGTGTCACTGATAAGGTAGTTAAATTTGATGAAGGCCCCTGCCCAGCTGGAATCTGGGACTGTGCTATGATGTTCTCGGTTACAAGTGGTAGTGGTGTTGTTGGCGGTGTTGTTGTCAGTGGTACAGTACTGGAGGAAACAGCTGTTGTCTCTGCACTGAGTTTAACCTCAGTACTTTGTGCTGTTGATGTTAGTACTTTCTCAGGGGATGCTGGGTACACAGAGCTGCTTGTTCCTACTGCAGATGTACCAGGTAACTGTGTAAGGAAAGCAGAACTAGGCATTTGCTGTGTGCTTTGTCCTCTGCTTGTATAAGGCACAGATGTACTTTGTGTTGTAGAACTTGTCAATTTTAATGTCTCAAGGACAGACGCTGCAGTTACAGTACTATGTGTTTCTGTACTAGGTGTTACAGGTGCTGTAGTGACCATAGCAGATTCGGTACTTGCTAAGGGAGTAGATATTTGAACAGAGCCAGACAGAACCACAGTTGTCCTTGAAGTTTCCCGGCTTGTTTCACTGGTACCGTGTGATGAGACTGAAGGTGTACTTGTAGTTTCTGGTGTTGCAGTAGATGGTACTAACTTTATTGTCTCTGTCAGCGGACCTGATACCAAAGATGCTTCACCTGTAGGAAGTAACAGTGCAGTTCTTGTTGTTTCTACTGGAGTTGTAGATGAAATTGCAGCAGTTGTGGTTAATGCAGACATTGTTTGCTGAGTATTTGTTGCTGTTGTCACACTAGGTGACAATGTAACAGCTCCAGGGGTCACAATTGTCTTTCCTGACATGCTTGATGTGGTAATTGCTACAGGTGCAGATGTTAACGATCTCATCGTCTCTGTAATTGACAGGGCTGGTGCAGATTTACTTTCTTGCATTTTAGTAAGCTGCTGTGTAGAACTTGGAAGCTCTGTCACTGATACGGTAGTTACATTTGACAAAGGTCCTTGTCCGGCTGGAACCTGGGACTGTGCTGTGATGTGCTGTGTTATAAGTGGTAACTCTGATGTTGTCACTGCTGTTGACACAGGTACAATACTGGAGGATAATGTCGTCTCTTTTCCAAGTATTGTTGTTTCAGTAGCCGATGATGGTAATACTGTGACTTTCACTGGTGTTATGGATATCACAGTGGCTTCTGTAGATGCCTCTGCAGTGGTGACTTGATTACTTGTTTCCAAAGTGCTTTTTGCTGTGCTTCTTTGTGCTGAGCTATTATTTTCTACTGTAGACGTTGTGGATGTGGTTGTTTCAAAGGCTGGTGTCCCCATTTTTGTGCTGCTCATTTCCGTACTTGGAGATAAAGTTGTTTTTGTATTCACCTGGGATGCAGTGCTCACCTGTGGTGCTGTTCCTAGTGCAGTACTGGATAGAGCCATAGTCAGCATTGTGGTTTCTGTGGTTGTCACAGTTGCTGCTTGTGATGATGTCTGTGGCCTTGTGCTCATTTCTGGTGTAGTCACTGACAGTATCACTGGTGCCCCTGTTTGCACACTGGTCACTGATGTTTCTCCAGATGTTGATGTCTGCACTGGTGATGTGCTAGACATTAATGTAGGTGTAGATGATACAGAACTTAATCCAAGTGTAAATACTACTGATGTTGAAGTTGTAGACATTGTTTCTCTTGATGATGTTAAATAAGTTGTACCATTTGTTCCCTCGCCTGTACAAATTACATATGTTTAGCATCAGGTACTGTAATTTGATGCATGAAATTAAATTTTGTGGTGCAACAGAGAATAAAGAAACTTAGGTGCCTCTGTGTCTGGATAGTGCAGTTTACATTACAAGTTTAAAGATGGGAGAAAGGGGGGCCTGAGCACTTATTTTTTAAATATGTGCATTGTAATGACACATACATGTTAAATAAGGCCACATGCAGGAACCAAAAGATTTATACAAGAAAACCCAGTGAAAGATTGAAAGTCATGCTTGCAAAGCTCATGGCAAATGTCCAAAAAATGCAACAGTGAATAACGTATTTCAGAAAAAAGTCAAGAAATACAGATATGGCAAAGGATTTCTCTTGCATCCATCGCTTGTGACAGATGCAAATGATATAAATGTAAACAGACAAAGCAAACTCTAGAAAGAAAATTCTGGAGTTACTGTGCATTAAACTCTATTTTGATAAAGGCTGTAGTGATGCTTTTTATTGTAAACCAGCATTTAAAATGTAGTGTAAAGTAACCTGAGGTGAATAACTTATTTGGTTTTATGTAAATATGCATGTAATGTACATTGCTGGGATAACGGTATGGCATAGGGAAGTGTGATATTGACAGCACAAACCTAATAAAATATGTTTTAGCATATAATATTATCTGAATTTCTTTTATAATCACCATGAAGACATAGTACAAGTCTCAGCTATGCAACCCAGCAATTGATAAGATTCAGAAAGCATAATGAATGCCATTTTTCAAAAGTCTCTTCAGTGAGCTAGACCTGCATTACAGCATTAAGACAGTTTACGGTTATGCTTCATAAAGGATCATAAATGTAACATCTATGAAAAGTGTTTGCTTTGTCCTTTGACTCTTATTACAACATAAAGGAAAGGACTGCCCATCGGGTATTATGCATATCACGAATAAAACACGGAGCTGTTTTTCTAACAGTATTGTCTTAGAACAAAGTCAGATGCCACAATATGTTACAAATGTATTTCTTTAGTTAGGACCTATGCAGACACCCTAATGGTGATGGACATCAGGTGGGTATAACAGCCCTGTGTTTCTAATGGTTAGCCAAACAGTCCACTTGTGCTGTGCTGATGAGGCCATAACAAGGCTCTTATACCCAGGTGATATAGCTGAAACACCTGATGTTTTAAGGGTCATTTGCATATATCCGATGTGCCTCTAATACAAGAGCTTTAAGGAATCACACAGTGGAAATTCTAGCTTGGCTATATTTTTCTTGTAGTTTTTACTGATTGGTTTTTCTCTGTGACCTTTTTACTCATTGATTTAGTTTGTTAGTTTGGGATATTTTGTAGACACCCTAATGGTGATGGACATCAGCTGGGTATAACAGCCCTGTGTTTCTAATGGTTAGCCAAACAGTCTACCTGTGCTGGCAGAAAAGGCCATAGCAAGGTTGAAACAGGTATGTCCACAACTGGTGTGGTTTAACTTTATTGGCCTGAATTTGTCAATTAAATAACTTAAAAAGTCATGGGCATTCAGAATTGCCATATAGCTGAAACACAAGGCTGTTATACCCATCTGATATAGCTAAAACACCTGATGTTCTTAAGGGTCATTTGCATATATCCCATGTGCCTCTAATACAAGAGGTTTAAGGTATTACACTGGAAATTCTAGATTAAAACTATTTATAGTTTTTACTGTTAAGTTATGACCTAGGAAATAAAATATTTAAGTTGATAATTACATACTTCACAGTATATAATGTAGGTTAGTTAAGTAGTAAAATGAGATCTGAGCAAAACTTTAATTATGTCTGTTAAGGAAATGGTCGAGAGAGACATTTATTTACATAGATAAATAAAAACTATGTAATAATGCATTTTATAGTGTGGGTATTATGCACTTTATAACACACGCTTAATGGCTTCTTCAAAAGCCCTACTGTGTCACATGTAATTTCTAACACCCTGTAACTTCTCTAGCATCATTCAGGACCTCTCAAGGTGACAAGGAGTCAGGACCCCCCCCCCCCCCAGGGGTGCAGCAGACATTTAATGTACATGAATACTGATTCATGAATCCATTGCCTTACACTATTGGGGTCACAAGTAGAAAAGTTGAATGTGTCAGTTTTTCTTGGGGGGGGCACATTAAAAAGAAAAGAAAACTACATTACATGTGCTCTTACAGCAGCATATTATTTCACAAAGCACTGAAAAAACATAAGACTTTTTTTTTTAAGGAGTAGATCTTTGCTTTCCTGCAGGTGGTCAAGGTGAATTTCCTCAAGCATCAGTGGGCCAAAGAAAAAGACACCTAAAACATAATGTTAATCTCTATTTTCCAAAGGAAATCATTGCTGGTGTGATTTCTAAGTGTGCTCCTATAATGATTTCTCTCTTCTGGTTGGTGTGACTTTGGAGTTGATATAATTATATATATATATATATATATATATATATATATATATATATATATATACACAGAAAATAAATTATACTCCATATAAACTTAAGTGACTTTAATACAGATGAAGGCAGACATAAGATGCAGAGTAAAAAATAGCACAAGATGTGATGTAACTAAAGCAATCAATGCTGCATATTAATCAAAAGCTGAGTGAGAAGCTATCTAAACTAAGCACACAAACGCATTATGCACATGCTCACACACACACACACACACACACACACACACACACACACACACACACACACACACACACACACGCACACACACACATAATGCAAGCGGCAGTTTTAGCATGTAGAAAAGTTCAACATGCTGCGTGTGTAAAAGAAGCACAAGCCACTAATGCAGAAGGATGGCACTTTCTAAGGAATGACCTGTCAGCCACTGTACTTTGTATTATCATAACTGTTTTTCAATAAATATATTACTATATTCATACTTAATAAATATATTATTTATATAGTAACACATTTTACAAAAAATGGAACAGTTTAGCAGATGACGTCAATGTGAAACTACAGTAAAATGTAGTAAAATTCATTTCCAGTAGATAGAATATGGTTACAGCATTATTTAGATTAAATGCTTGTAGTCTGAACTACATACATGCATGTATAGATATAAACACACATATACACACACACACACATACACATATATATATATATATATATATATATATATATATATATATATATATATGTATATGTATATATGGACAGTTGTCAATGGAAACTGTTTGGCCATAAGACATGGTTAAAATGAAACAAGTATTTAACCATAGTTCATTGTCTGTGTGTCTAACATACTAAACCAGCAATACAACCATGAACTGAAACTGACATACGGTATCACTACAATAAATGATATAGATCTTGTTATTAATATATTACCCATTATGAAAACAGCAAACTAGACAGACATCGACAGCCCATTACAGGTTACTGATTTTTTTAAATTTGGCACTGCATTTGGTCATAAATTTCAGAGAAAGTAATGACATAACAACTCATAAGTTCACTGGTGGTTTTTTGGCTAAAGACCCCAGGGGAACTTTTTAAGCCTAGCCATGTCTGCCAAACCTGACACTTTTTTTACCCTAAGGTTATTTTAAGGGTATATGTAGGTTTGGCATGGGTGGTCAAGCATTTATAGTCTGCCTCTATCTAATATAGATAAGGGTGACAGACCAGGGGTACATTTCTGATTCACTGATATCACAACAACAAAAAATAAATAAACAGTGACAACCAGGCATAGGTGGATTGCATTATGGATTAAAGTGCTTGTACATGACTGGTCGTCATCCTTTATTTATTGTAAATTTCTGATTCCCCATCCACTGGCCCAAATTACTCGTGAATTGGGTTGAAGAAAATGGTAAGCCTATTCCAGAAAAGGACAGCCTCTGAGGCACATACCTGTCTTTCCTATATGTCCTTTTTATGTTGTAGGCAATGTTTAGGTCCCTAGATCAAGTCATTTTTGATGCTGTTTATTTTGTGGATATGAAACAGCTCCATCAGAGTGAAATCAGAGGATGTTTTATCAGCCGAGGAAAGACTGAACCTCAGCAGTCTGCAGGAAGCTGATTACCAGGATATGGCTTTGAGGTGGTCAGCATAGGATATGTTTATATCCTGTATTCTTTTTGTGAGCATCCTCTGTTAGTGTTCCAGTTGTATATACCCAGTCATGTACATATTGAAGGGGGTATTGTATTCAATGACTGACGGCCAAGTACAGAGGAACAATGTCATCCTAGGACCTAATTTGTAATACATTTGCTTATAAGTTGCACAGCACAGAATGATTTCTTTACTGCCCTAGACACCTGATGGTCAAAAGCCAGGTTACTGTCTACATGCCCTCCCAAATCTAGAATGACTGACTATATTTGTAAGGGTGTATCTTCAATGTGTTAATTTCCAGAGGTAACTGTCTTCCCAAAGGATGCTATTATACATTTCTTAGCAGTGAGTTTTAGACTATGGCTATGACACCAGTTATTTGTCTGTGCTGGGCCTTCTTGGATGGCATTTGTGTCTTTGAGAGATTCTATGACTGCATCTAGTTTGCAATCATCTACAAATATGGTCAGCCAGAGGCCTGTGAAGTTGGTCTTGATTTCTGAGAAATAGATTTCAGAAAGGAACAGCCCTGATGCGGAACCTTGAGGAATTCATCTAGTGACTGGCCATTTTGTGGAAGTATACCCCCCATCCAAACTTCCTGTGCCCTAACTTTGAGCCAAATAGCTATCCAATGGGTGACATAGTGGGTTATACCAAATTTTGTGAGTTTGTCTACAATGCCCAAGTTTGATATTGTGTCAAATTCATTGTCCAGGTTAAGGTAGGCTGTATGCACCATTTTACCCTAATCCATTGCTTTGGTGATGTTCTTGAAGAAATCCACCAGGTTGAGTAGGAATGACTTGTCCTTGATGAATCATACACCAACGGCCAGCAATTGCAATACAAAAACACTCAAATCCAAAATAGTAATAAAATATTTATTGAGTAACAATATTTAGTTTCCTTGTTCAAACCATTTAGCCGAAACCGGTTTGAACAAGGAAACTAAATATGATTCGTTAATGGTTTGGCCGAGCATACCATACTTGCAAAGCATTTGGTTCCAGTTGCCCTTGATGAAACCAGACTAGGATGGATCCAGTGTCTGATAGTTTCCTGTGTCATTCTTTATCATTTTCATGATAATTCTTTTCAAGACTTTGCATGTAATACTAGTCAGACGTATGGGTCTGAGTTACCCAGTTCCATAGATGGCTCACCGTTATGCAGACGGATGACAGTTGCAATCCTCCATTTGCTTGGCACAAAGACTGTCTTTAGGCTACAGTTAAATAGTGATTAAAGAGATCCTGTTTCATACTGTTAAGGAGATGTCCTGGGAAAATATCAGGACCCATCAATACATTGGTCTTGGCTCTGGACAGTGCATTAAGGACCTGTTCCCTAATGATAATTGGATGGAGTTATGGTTGAGGGTATTTCCTGAAGGGTTTCTGAGGGGAGGGCGGGTAAAGCTGGAGCTAAATTTGTTGGCCAGTAGATTTGTTATATCTGCTGGCTCAGCAAAGCTGGCTTCATTTACAATTAGTTTGGCACATAATTGTGTATTGCATTTGAGACAGTGGTATTCTCTGGGTTGGAGAGACCTTGAAAATTTGCTCAAGTGTCACTTAATAGGAGGAAGTTTGCCTTAGGCAAAGTCCCATACTATATCTTTGCAAGCTATAGATCCCCACTATTACCCAGGAAACCTGCAACATATACCTAAATATGCTAGAGACACTTTCCCTTCAACCCAACACCATATTCATGGGTGACTTTAACTATCCATTATAAACTGGAAATTATACATGATTCCAAACATGCAAGCCCAGAGAGATATGAACTTTGTAAACACAAACACCCTGAACCAACTAGTCTCTATGCCCAGTGAGGGTGCTAACATCCGTGACCTGGTCCTCATAAAAATGGGAGAATGTTGCCCCCCCCCCCCCAATGTAATGTCCTCACTGGTCAGGTCAGACCAAAAAGCTGCCTCCTTTGAAAGAAAAATAAAACTCAGGATCCCAGCAAACACTGGGACTTTTAGAAATTATTCAATGGTAATTTGGACTGGAGAAGTGCAAGCACATGATATTGTTTAACCAGTGTTGAGGTGCATCTGTTTATGATGAAAAGTGAAACATCACCACCACCTTTTAGCCCTTCCTGTGCAGTAGGACAAAGCTTGGATAGCATGTAAGTTGCTGTTACCAGAAGTTGGTCACAGTATTGTACTTCAATATGTGAACTGGTTCAATCAAGTATCAGTCTCTTAGCAGTTACTTATATCATGAGGACTTATTCACAACTGGATCTACTATATTTCATTTTCAGACCCTTTGTAAAAATATGTATCCACAGAATTATAAATACCAATATGGTTCATCCTTCATACAAGGAGGTAGCTACTTCCAAGGGTAACTTCTTCAATGCATTAACTTTATATGGTATTATTACACAGTGTCCGCAACTAGAACACTTTTTTCCTTGATAGTAATATGCCCGTACAAGTATTAATGCAGCAAAATGTCACGCTGTCATTAAATTTTATGCAAACAGCAGAGCTTTGTGATATGTTCTAGGATGTTTTTTTGAAGTATTTAACTTTTCTGACAATGCTTAGTGGCAAACTCAAGGGAAAAGACATCAGGTGCAGTAATTAGCTGCACTTCCTATTTAACCATTGCACATAAAACCACGACAGGCCATTCTCTAACCCAATGCCTGCTAATCCATTATCTGCTAATCGACTATATTAAGCTGTAATTTTATGCAGGAACTTGCCATTCATTTATTTTAAATACTCTGACATTTATTTATTTTAAATACTCTGAAATATGTTTAATATTAACTTAACTAATGTATAACAGTTTCTCTAACTTACACAAAAGACCCCAAAAGTACCTCACCAAGAGGATCAAAGGGCTCAAACACATGCCATATTTTGCCCGGTTAAAGAAACTCCAGCTCTACTCAGTGGCATACCGCCTGCTCAGAGGCGATCTGTGCCTGACGTATAAAGCCATGTCCAACTCGGGATTAATGGACATGCTGCACCTCAGAAAATCCAAATCCCATCGAGCTACGCGCTCGAGAGACTTGAACCTCAGCACTGAAATAAATAGGACATGCTGGAGGGACAGATTCATAACCCAGAGGCTCCCTTCACTCTGGAATAAAATCCCATTCCAGGTTAGGCAGAGTCCCACATTGACTCTCTTCAAGAAGAATCTTGATGAGTGGATGGGAGATCGTAGGTTTACCCCAGCTATCACTTCTGTGTCACTGTTAGACAGAGGCACAGTATACTAACCTCAAAAAAGGCATAGCAAAATTAATTTAAAATGGGTGGCGAAAGCCAAACACACTCTGGCTAGGCTTATAAATGCCCTAGGGCAGATAGCCTAGTATGAACCTATGAACCTATGAACATCATCTCAGATCCTTTAATGAAAGTGAACTTGGTTGGGGCATGATTTAGGGTAAGGGGATAGTTAGCAAAGCTATCCCCTTACCCTAATCCATGCCCTAACCCTAAGGTTCGTGACTATCGCACCATAGTGGAGGACATTGCTATGTCCTTCACTGCACTGCAGTCGTCACGGACCTTAAGGTTAGGGCACGGGTCATAGAAAGGGGATAGCCCTGTGGTGCCCTAACCCTAAGGTCCGTGAGTACTGGACCGAAGTTCAGTACAACGCCTGTTCATTGTACTGAACTTCGCGTAAGTGTACTTTAGTGCAGTGTGCATTCCATACACTATTTCAAAGTAGTGAACCTTCAATCTAGTGTATGGAATCCATATATATATATATATATACATGCAATGTCTGATTTAAGTGATTTGCTCAAAATCACACAGTAAGCAAATAAGGGCTGAGGGAATCAAACCCTGTACCACATGAACTGGGATTTATTTTTCCTCACTGAACTGCAACATCCTCAAAACCTGTTATATTAAGTAAGGAGTTTATGTGTCAAAGACAGGCGATAAGCGGGTTTTTGCCTTCATACAAAAATGTAAGTTTGAATCCTAACTCAAATGTGTTTTTTTCTTTTTAACTCTTATTTGCAGGTCTATATTAGAACTTGTGTTCTAAAATAATGAATTGTAGTAAAATCCCAGGAGCATGTCAGCTAAAAACATGTACTCTAATGTAAAGATCAAGACACTTGTAAATAACCTCATTAATAAAGATGAAAATGCTAACTGTATTATATTAGTGATGTCTTACCTGTCGATGTTAATTGGGCTTCTGTTGTTGTTGTCTGTGTAGATGGTATTGACGTGACAGCAGGCAACACGTTTGTTGGCAATCCGGAAGAATATGTGCTTCCAGGTGTAGCTGTGTAGGAAGGGAGAAAAGTAAAATTATTATATGAATTGAGATCAGCAGGAATTTTTTTCACTACAATATTTTCTTCTGTCATTTCTACTAATGTTGTATTTGCTGAGAATGTTATTGCTTCCCTCACTAAAGAATCACTTTTTGGTACTGTAGATATGTCATGTTATACCTCCTGGAATCAACAAGAATATTTCTACGGCAGTAAGAAACTGATATGGAGGTGTTTGTATTGTGCAAGTTGTAGACACATTGTATGGTAATGTTGAAAGCATTGTGTTCAGCGTACTGAAGATGAAATGGTTGATTTACCTGATATAGTATTTGCTAAGGAGCTAACTTCCTGTTGTTAAAAGGGACTGGTGAGATTAACTGGGGATCTGAGACTTTGCTTGAATATGGTCTGTTATAAGTGATAGTATTGCTGATGCTAGTGGTAGAATACTTGAAGACTCAGCTGTTGTCTCAGTTATCAAATCTGCTAGCTTTGTCATTTGTGATTTTGAGTGGTGCATAACTAAATGTCCGTGCAACAGCTGGTCCGTGCAACATGTCCTCACGAAGCATGCAGTGCGTGTTTCTGCTACAGAAGGCACTGTGAATACTCCTAATGTTGACAATATGACTAACGATGTTTTCTCAGTTGTCGACTGAACAGCAGATGCCTGTCTTGTTACACTTGTGGTGATTATTGCTTCTTCTGAAGTGGAAACTATCAGTTCCAGCCCTTCAGTTGGTGTCTTACTTGTTTAGCTAGTTAGTTCTCAGGCAGGTTTATGCAACAATGTAACTAATGCCCCACACTTGCCGCTGATGTTTCCACAGATGTAAAATGTTCCACTGGGCATTTACCATTGTCTCAGTTGATGCAGAACTTGCAAGTTGTGTCATTTTTGTTACCAAACTGGACAGCATAGTATTGCTTTTTGATATTGGTATTGTTTCTACTGTTAATATTAAAAGGGTGTTGTACCAACTATTTCTTCTATGTTAAGTACAGATGCTTTAATATTAACTAACCCTACAATGATTCAAATGTAAGTTATTTTAGTATAGTAAAATGGAGCTGATTTTGATCTGTCACTGGTTACTATAGTTTGTACTTTTAGTCTACTCAAAAAAGGTCAACAGATGGGAATACATTTACGAATATATATTTAAATACACATACATGATAGCTATGGTTTCAAAGTAGATTAGACATATGTTGTAAAACATTGAAGCAAAAACCAGTGGAATACCTTTCAGAAATCAAAAAGATATCATTAGCATTGTGTAAACAATGACTTATCCAGACCCATTCAATAAAGTAAAAATACACTTGAATTTTTTAAGCAAAATGTAACTAGAATGAAAAAAAACCTGTAAGAGATATAGTAAGTAGAGCCATTATGAACCTGTTTAGATACAACTTGGAATGAAGTCTTCAGTTCTTAAACCAATGTTTAATCCACATGTCCTTCATTAACACAATATGGCAATTTTGCTGTAAGTGTAACGCACTGCACTTGTGATTTCCTTCAGGATACAGTGTTAAACAGAGTCTTAGCGATTTGTTCAAGAATCAGTATGTTACTCAACCAGTCACGTCATCTGATACACTTTGTCATTTTTATCTACTACCAAATAAACTGAGTTTTTAACACTAATTTATAACTGAATGCAGCAAATACAGGTGATCTTTCACACAAAAAATCAGCAATAGAGACAAGAGGTAGAGACAAGAAAGTGAAATCATGTTAGGACCAATACACAATGTTAGAGCACTAAGTGGACCAACAGAATAAACTACAGAAAGTATAATTAACAGAAATTTAATAAAAAGACATTTAGCACTTTTGTCCATGCTGAATAAGGACTTCATCAGAATGAGTCATGGGTTACAGAGTCAATGCATCATATTTACTGAGTTGTGGCTAAATGTACCGCAGCTCAACAAACTGATGTATGTGAGTGTGTGTGTGTGTGTGTGTGTGTGTGTGTGTGTGTGTGTGTGTGTGTGTGTGTGTGTGTGTGTGTGTGTGCGTGTGTGTGCATGTATATGTATATATATATATATATATATATATATATATATATATATATATATAAATCATCATCATCATCATCTTCTTTCAGTTGTTCCCATTAGGTGTCGCCACAGCGGATCATCTGTTTCCATTTCTTCCTGTCCTCTGCATCTTGCTCTGTCACACCAACCACCTGCATGTCCTCTCCCACCACATCCATAAACCTTATCTTAGGCCTTCCTCTTTTCCTGTTACCTGGTAGCTTCATCCTTAGCATCTTTTTCCCAATATACTCAGCAATATAATATATTATATACAATTTATCCTAACAATTGACCAGTGTTAGTATAAATAGTAAGATAAAAATGTTATTTGTAAAACTATATTTTTTTATTTATCAGTACTCCATGGGGGGGGGGTCATCAATGATTTATTACATAGAGACTTAAAAAAGTTAAAAGTCATGAACATTCCGAAGCAGTGTAGTTAAACACGGGTATGCCCTTAAGGGCTCATTTGCATCACTAGTAACAGGTCTTTGTTGAGGAGGTAGAGTCCCCCACCTTATTTTCTGAGTTCTTTTTGTATGCCAGTTTGCTTTCCATTGAGCGACATAGGAATTTACATTTAGCTGGGTGAGTTTATCAACTATACCTATGTGTGGGATGCTGTTGAATGCTTTTGCAGGGTCTAGGTACCTGGTGCATTCAGATGTTCCTTTATTCTTTGCTTCAATAACGTTCTCTTCTACCTGATTCAATAAGCAGGACCTGCCATGGACAAAACTGAACTGGCTTAGGTCAAGAATTTGTAGGTTGCCTATGTCCTTATTTATTAATCCCATAATAATCTCAATAATCCTTTGCATACTCTTGCAGATGAAGGTGGTCAGGCTTATGGGCCTGTAATTGCCCAGGTCAGCTAATACCCCAGTTTTGTACAGGGAGATGGCTGTTACTGTCCTCCACTCATCTGGCACAAATGTCACCTTGCATGTTGATATTAAATAGCTTTTTAACGGGGTTTGACAGGTCCTGTTTCAGGATGACCAGTAGGTAACCTAGTATGTTGTCTGACCTCATAGAAACATGAATAGTGCTTTGAGGGGGTTCAGGCTCCTAGGCAGCACGACATTTCCCTGTGGTACATTTGACTGGGGACACATGGCTGAAGTGACATTCAGCTGCAGAGAAATATGGCTGTTTGCAAATTCCCTGTGGGCAAAGAGAAGCATACACTGTCATTCCCACAGCTTTAATAACCAAATGTACAGGGGGAAAGCAATGTCCATGGTCCCCAAGGAAACATGTGACAACAGGCAATATGGCAGGCATCAGCAGCAGGCTGGCCAGAGGGCATGTCAGTGGCAGTAAAAATGCAGTGCACAATGGGCAGTGCCTTTATAATTGGAGTGTGTGGACCACTTCCCCCTTCATAGTGTCTAGGGAACATTACCTAAAATGCATACTGGAGCATAAATGTGACTACAGAAGCCTGCAGGATTTCCTCCATGCTGCAGCACACTTCTACATGTTGTAGTTATATAAGTATGTACTCTACAATGAGCACAACACTCATTACTTCTTCTGCCACCATACCTTTGGCTATTAAAGCTGTGAGCATGGCAGTGTGTGCTTCTCTTTGCCCACAGGGAATTTGCAAACAGCCATATTTCTCTGCAGCTGAATGTCACTTCAGCCATGTGTCCCCAGTCAAATGTACTACAGGGAAATGTCTCGCTGCCTAGGTGCCTGAACCTGCTTTGAGGACTACTTCCCAAGAGATTTGAAGGGAGGGTGAGGATGGAGATATGTGTTTTGGAACTGTGGGGGGAGACAAGTGAAGACGTTGCTAAATGTATCCACTAGTTGATTTACTGCGTCCTCTTAGTCATTGTTTGTACTATTGTTTATTGTTATCCCTCATCAGTTTTGAGCATTGTGTCTGAGGTGGCAAACATAGTTGAAGAAGGTTTTATGATGGTCTTTTGCCGGGGCTGTTATTTTTGCTTTTTATCAGGCTTTGATTGATTTGATCAGGGACTAGAGTTCTCTGTTAAATTTAGCATTTGAAAATTTACATATATTTTGATATGCAATAGGCTTTTTCCTTTTTTGTGGAGCCTGTTTATATTTGGATTTATCACAGAGGTTTATTTTTGATTTGGGGACAGATGCATTTATGCAACTACTTACTGTACATGTGCACAGAATCTGTGGTGAAGGATTCTCCATTCACATAAGTGTCATCACTACCATAGCTGGTTCAGAGGGAGTGAAAATGATTCATAGCACAGTACACCAACATGTTCCCAACTATTAATTTAGCAATGACTGTGGCCATGCAATGCAATGCATTAAGGAAGGTACGCTATCCTTGAATGAGCCACTATCCCAAATCATTCAAAATCTCTTTGTAGACACTGACAGCAGTATAATTCAAGAACTATCTTCTGCTTGCACAGTAAAATGAAATATTGCCCAGATTAGGCCAGCAAAACAAAACTGTCAACCATAATGGATGTGGCAGAAGACTGTTGCTGGTTGAAGTCTGGTACTTTCATGGTATGTACCATGAATGACTCTGTCCATGGCTCCACACCAGTGACCAAGCTGTGAATCTCTCTGACCCTTGCAATGGTAATATAATAATAAGTAATTGTTACTCCCTCACCACCACACCACTGTGCTGAGATCTGTACACCTTGGACAAGCAGAGTGGGCCATTCAGCAGCAGTGGGATTGTGCCCCTCATATACTGCTTGATATGCAGGCCCAATAGCTGCCTCTAGGAATATGTGGAGGTTACTAAAGGAACTCTCTGACACAGAATAACTGAAGCTGATCACCCAAATGCATGTTAATGGTTTTTCAAATGTCTTCTCAGATAGACAATCCTGATGTCATGAAGAAAGGGTGCCTACTTCATTTGGCAAAGATTTTTAAAGGAACACATCTAGAAGTACCACCCAGCAGACTGTAGCAATGATCCTGGGATATGCTGCTTTTGAGGATATTACCTACTTATTCTTTTCTATAATTTAGAATATATCATATTAAAATAACATATTAATATGGTGTTAAAACAGCAGTATTCCTGCAACTGTAAACAAATATTCAGTTGATTTGGAAATAAAATTTTTGTCTTTAAGTCATCACTAGTATCTGTCACAAAATTGTTATGTCTTCACAAACCAAGCCCTATAAGACGTAAGTTGCAGAGTATATAGTCTGGTTCCATAAAGCACATTTCTGTGAAGATAAGCAGTGCGAAGCTGATTGTTCAATGAAGCAGTCCTAAAATTATCTCACATAAAATTACAATTATTTTCTGGGGTGGGACATCACAGTCACTGCACCTCAGCAAAAGAGGTGCAGTAGTTTCACAAAACCAGTAGCTTGCACAACTGGGCATGATAACTTGGAAGTCTCAAAGTTGATCTTCATGAAATTGTATAGTTTCTGGTTTCTTAACCTTAAACGTTCATTGCATTTTCATTATATGATTATTATTATCCCTCCCTGAGGCATGGCCCGTAGACAGTAACTACTCCCCAAGCAACGTCACTTTTCCTTTTCACTTTCACTGCTAAGCCACCAGTATTTAAAGGCATGCTACCCATAATTGCCTCTTTTCACTATGCACTTCCTTTAGCATGCCCCCACCCCCTCCATCCTGCTTCTCCTCTCATTCCTGAATACATGTGCCACTCCTTTGTTTTGTAGGTTCAAGTTTCCATAAGCCTTGTTACAAGTGTTTACTTTCTGTTGTCATTGGTTCCACTGTAAACATTTTGTTTGGTCAACTTCCTGGTTCATCTCCCCTTAAGACAAATTCACTAATGTGGCTTTGCAGACTGTTCCTATAATCAAAGTCAGTATATGCTCCATAGAGATGTTTTCACCTGTGGCTCACTGCAGTGGGCAAACAAATTTTATTTTCAAAATAATCAATTGTACTTAAGGAATAAGAAAGCAAGTGAGTTTCAATAAAAGAGCGTAACATTTTTCAAAGCAGTAATTTGTCATATCAAAACAAAACACTGAGGTACTGATAGTTATATCATTAGAAGGTGTTGATACATATAAATGAAAAAAATAACTTTATCAATATCATTGTTGTGTGTTAGCAAATCATCATGGCTTTCTAAAATATTTGTCATGAATAATTGCCTTCGGCTACTGTACAAGAACCAAACTGACAAAAGTTATAACACTCAGTAAATGTATACAGGATTTAAATCTGCAGTGGGATTTCATTTACTTTTCTTGTTTCAATGGGCATAGTTTCAGAAAGACAAAAGAAAGAAAAACAGTGAAAAATTATTCTTACTTGTAGATGCCAACTGGTTTCCCTTTGTTGTCAGTTGTGAAGATGAGGATGATGAATATGATGGTGATGCAGATGCTGTTGGTATTGTGACTGAGTATGTGTTTCTGTGGATAACTGTGGTGGTTGGAAAAACAGTAACATTACTTGCTGGATTTTGATTAACAGGAACATTGCTTTGTGCAGCAATGCCACCTTCAGTAATTTCTGCTACTGTTGTATTTAAAGGATATGTTATCTTTTGACCCAAATAAGTCAAAGAAACACTTTTTGCTTCTGCAGATAAAGTAGACTGTTGTTCCATTGTGTGCACTGGAATTGTTGTAATCGTTTCTGATTGTGTGGCAGATATCATAGTGGAGGAATTCTGTGATGTGAAAGATGATGTCACACTAATGTTGGATGATGTAGAAAGAGTGGGAATTGATCCCAATATGCTTTCAGCTGGTGAACTAATTTTAATGTGGGTAGTTTCATGAAAATGTGAGGTCCTAGTTTTTGTTTCAGATGTTGAGAATGGTGATGGTGTTGTGCCACTTATTTCTCCAGTGGAATTTACAGTGGTGACCTCAGATAATCCAGGGCTTGTTTCAGTAGTTGTTTCCTGTGCAGAACTTAGTAGAACCATAGTTGTCATAGCTGATGGTGCTTCTGTTGTCTCTGTCACCAAACTTGTGATGAAAGGTTGTGCAGGTTTTGATGTTTGTGCAGTATTTGTAGCATTTATTTCATGAAGTGAAGTAAATATTTCCATAGACTTAGTTAATGAAACAACTGTGGCCAATGTGATTTCTGTAGCTGTATTAGATAACGTTTTGCTAGTCTCATGGGTTGACAATGTTTGCACTGCAGACATTATATTTGATATGGTAGCTGTTTCTTCTGTAACATTTACAGTGATCTTGTTTTCTGCAGGTGTTTGGGCTTGGGGTTGTGTTTGCTGAACAGTAACAGACTCTGCTGTGGTACTTGATATTATTGTAACAGGCAAAGTGGTTAAATTCCAAGGATGTCCATAACTGGATGGACTTTGGGACTGTGTCATGACTTGTTCAGTTACAAACTGTGGCAGTTTGGTTATTGTTGTCAGTGGTGCAGTATTTGCAGACTCATTTGTTATCTCTTTTGTTTCTACTGTATACATCGATGAGTGTACTGGCGTTGCTGTAGATGGTTGTGTAGTTTCTAGTGTTCTAGATTCTATTGTGCTGCCTGCTTCTGTAGGCAAGGATAAATAAATTACATGTGCTGCAGATGTCTTTGATGTTGCTGTTCTAGTCAGTACTGAGAATGCTGGACCATTTGTAACTTCAGAGGGTCTTAATGATGTGCTGACCTCACCTAAAGCAGAACTTGTTTCAGAAATAGATCCCTCTGTTGTAAAGGACTGAGCCATTGCCTGTGCAGCAGTTTCACTGCTTGACGTAATTGTTCCCTGTGATGAGTTTGGAGATGTGTTAGTTGTAACTGGTATAACAGTAGACCACGTCAATGTTACCTCTGGTACTGCACTTGTAACATCAAAGGTTCTACCTTCTTCAGTTATAAGAACACTGCTTGTTTCTTCTATAGAAACTGCAGTAGAGACTGCCATTAGAGTGCTTTCCCTTGCTATACTAGATTGCTTTGTTGTAACTTCAGGGATCATTGATATTACAGTTGGTAGCTTAGGTATGCTTGTTGCTTTTCCTGTGGGTTTTTCATTAATCATACTCTCAGTTACAGAAGAACTTCTTTGAGATGTACTTTCTTGTAGTACTGTCAGCTTTTCTGAAGTGCTAGGTATCCATGTTGATGACAAAGTAGTTAAATTCCAGGATGGTCCTTGACCAGCTGGAATCTGAGACTGTGCAATTACATGTTCTGTCACAAATGGGAGAGATGTTGTTACGGGATAATTACTGGATAACTCCTCCACTGCTGTTGTCCCATGTTTTGTTATTTTAGTTTCTGTTGGAGCTGTTGTTGATACCTGTGTAGAAATACCTGAAGGACCCATTTTAAGAGTAATACTCTCTTCTGTTTGTAAGGGCATGGAAGTTAGTCCCACAGTGGGTGATGCCTTGAAGTCAGATGTTATCTTTGTTGTGCTGAGTTTTTCTCCAGAAGAGACACCAGATGTTATGGTTTCTTCAGTTAGCACAACTGATACAGAAGAACTTTCTTGTGACATACTTGATGGGATATTTGTCTGCAGTTCCTCTTTCAGGGGAGAAGTCATTTCTGTTATCTTTTTACGCGTAGTGCCAGATGATATAATGGTGTCCATTTCCGCACTCAAATTTAATGTAGTACCTTCTAGAACTTGTGATGGAACTGTTGTTTCTGTGGCAAGTATTGAAATTGCAGAGCTTGTTGTTTCTCCTGCAGAAAGTATGGAAGATGTGCTAGCATTTAGTGATGTAGACTCTAACAGCATACCAGACTGTGATGTATCTGTTCCTATACTCTGATTTGTTATGACAATACTTTCTCCATTGGACGTCAGTGGCATTGCAGATGTTGCTTGTGCTGTACCTTTTTCTAATGGCATCTCAAAAGAAATTGTTAATTGCACAGGGCTTGTTATGCTGGTTGTATTTACAGTAGCAGGTTTTGTTGTAAAAGTGGAAGCAATACTTCCAGATGGTTCTCTTGTGGTAGTGGAAATATATTTTTCTGAGACTTCACTGAAGGGTGCATTTGTACTTTCTGATGTAGATACAGCTAGTGTGCTTGATTTCTGTGTTGATGTTAAGACCTCTGAGGTAACTGTCTCTCCAGTAGCAGTTAGCATTGTCGTGGTTACTTCTTCTGGTATGCTAATCAGAGCAGAGGTTGCTTGTGTTGCACTTAATGGAACATTAGCGGAGACTGTTGAAGCTGATGCAATCTCTTGCTGTACAGTAAATGGTACTGAAACAGATGCTGTTGTTCCACTGAGTAATTCAGTTGTCCGTTCAGTGGATGCCAATGTTATGCTGATTGGTACTTTTGTTATGGTTGAAGCAATAGAAGTTTTCTCACTGGCTGAACTTGTTTCTGGTGACATCGCTAAAGATGTTGACTGCATCATGGTTGTTGCAGTAGTTACACTTGCGCTAGCTGGATGAGGTACCAAAGATGCAGATGTGCTTTCTGCTTCTCGGCTTGCTATAATTGTACTGGAAGGTTCTATTGTTGTTTCCAATATGGAAACTGCTGATACTCCTGTTTCCTGTGTTGATGTGAACAATTTGGTGCCAGTTTTTCCTTGATTAGGAGGTGTTAATACAAATGTTGCATTTCCTATTATGGTTGTCTGACTGGAAGTTTCCTGTGAAGTACTTGTTGGAATATTAGATGTCACAGAGGATGATGATGCTGTTAATGCTGTTGTGTCACTTGTTACTGTAATTGCTTCTTTTGAGAGTGCTGATGGCATGGTGATTGATTCTGTTATGGCAGACAAAATAGGACTTCCTGTTGTCAATTCTGGTGTAGTGCTAGTTTTTATGATATTGTCCACTGGCGCGCTGAAAGGAAGTGTAGTAGTTTGAAACACAGATGTTGGTATCATAGTTTCTGCTGCATGTGTTGAAACTGCTGTACTTTGTGTTCCCTCTGTAGGAAGTTCAGGAGGTGATGTCACCACTGATGTTGACTTGATCTCTTTCTGCGTACTAGAAAGTGGTCTCGTTTCACTTGTAATCGCATTTACTTCTTCGCTTAATGCTGGAGTCTTAGTGGTTGGTTCTTTCATTATGGTTGACAAAGCAGGTGTTTTCTCACTTGTCAGACTTGCTACTGGTAATATCTCTAAAGCAGTGGTGGACTGAGCAGTGCTTATTGTACCAGATGTTCTTACCTCTGTGTTTGCTAAAGTCAATGTTGAAGACACCACTGTAGTTTCTGATGTGGATGCTGGCATGCTGGTTTCCTTTGTTGATTCTAACACTACTGGGCTAGCAGTTTTGGGAGTAGATGTTACCAGCATCATTGTTCCTTTTGCTGTTACAGTAGTCTTTAATGACTGTGTACTGCTTTCTATACCAGAATATTTTGGGCTAGCTACTTCAGTTGTGGCAGCAGAAGTAGAACTTCCTGATACACTAGTTTCTAAGGATGAAACAGAAGGAACTGTAGCACCTGTTAATGTGGATGATGTTACTGTACCTGTTTCCTGGGTCGATAATAGCATTATGTTAGCTGTTTCATGAGTAAAAGATACTGATGTTGTGGTTAATTCTGGAGATATGTTTGTCAAATTGGAACTTTTCTGTGATATACTGGAAGGGACAGAAGATATCACTGGTAAAGCTGATACTGAAGTCAATGCCTCTGAGGTTGGTTCCTTAGCCGTCATTGAGAAAACAGATACCTTCTGACTTGTTGACATTGTTTCTGTTGACATCTGGGTAATACTTGTTGACTGTGCACCGCCTGTTATAACAGATGTACTGGTGACCAGTTCACTTGTTACCACAGGAGTCAGACTCTCTGTTACTCTGTTTGCTAAAGTTAGACTGGAAGAGGTAGAAGTTTCTTCTGATGTGAATGCAGGAATGCTTCTTTCTTGCAGTGATGTTAAAATGAATGTATTTGTTGTTCCTGGAGTAAGAGGTACAGAACTCATGGTTTGTTCTGCTACTGTGCTTGCTAAAGTTAGAGTGGAAAATGCAGTCATTTCCTTTGATGAGACTGTAGGAATGCTTCTTTCTTTTGCCGATGTTAACATTATTGTAGTTGTTGCCCCTGGTGTATGAGTTACTGATGTTGTGGTCACTTCTGCTCCTGTGATTGTCACAGTGGAACCTTCTTGAGAAATGCTTGAGGGAATATTTGTTGTCGCTACTGATGATGTAGGCCTTTGCTGTGCACTAAACTCTACTGATACTGTTGGGGTTTCACCTGTAATCTCTTTTGTTTCTGTGGTGGACAACACAGCCACACTAGCTGGCCCATATGTTGTAGATGGAAAAGCAGAAGTTTTCTCACTTGCAGAACTTGTTTCTGATGCCATCACTAAAGTAGTTGGTGAGTTTGCACTGCTTCTAATTGCGTATGCGTTTACACTAGTCAATCCTTGTGTCCCAGAGGAAGCTGTGCTCTCTGCTGCATTGCTTGCAGACACTACAGTAGAAGGAAATGTAGTACTTTCTGATGTAGAAGCCGTACTCATACTAATTTCCTCTGTTAATGCCAACATAACTGTTGATTTTGGTTGTAAGGAAGGAGATACCACTGTTGAAGTTATTTCTGCAATTGTGCTTGTTAGAGTAGAAGTTTCCTGTGATGTGTTCGATGGAACATTAGAAATTACTGTTGCTGCTACTGTAGTTGCTACCTGAGAACTAGATGGTGCTATCAATGCAGACACTGTTTCATTCATAGTTACAGTTGTTTCTCTGGTGGAGGTCGGCGCCATTGTAGATGTTTCTTCTGTTGATGTGGGCAGAATATTAATTGCCTCATGGGATGAAACAGTTTCAAATGATGTCTGTAATGCAGATGTCAATTTTATTGAGCCTGAAGGATTAGTGGTACCTGTCACAGCTGCTCCAGGACTCCGTAAAGAAGTAGTGCTTTCTCCTAATGTGCTTTCAGAGGTTGGAATAGAAGGCACAGTAAAGGTTATTAACGGGGATGTTGTTGGAATTTCATGCGTTATTGTTAGCATTGTTCTGCTAGTTGTTTCTGGAGTAGGGGAGACTGATGTGGTTGCTTCTGGATTTAGGCTTTGTTTTGTGAAAGCTGATGTCATTGTGCTTGGTGCTTGTTTTGTGGATGACAAAACAGAAGTTTCTGTATTTGCTGAACTTTTTTCTGATGATGTTTCTGATGAAGCTGTTAACTGTGCAGTGCTGATAACACTCAAAGTAAATGCTTCAGTTGTTGTAGAAGAGGTTATACTTTCTGCTGATGTGCTTTTCAAGGTTACAGTGGAAGGCACTGTAGCCATTTCTGAAGTAGATGCTGTTAATACAAATGGTCTCCCTGATGAAGTTAACATTATTGTGGTAGTGGTTTCTGGTGAAGGAGTTAATGATGTTATTATTTCTGCTAGTGTGCTTGTAGGATATGAAGTTACAAGCAACGTACTTGATGGAACACTAGACACCCCTGTTGCAGATGATGTTTCCTGCTGTACACTAGACAATGCTGAAACTGTTATTGATGTTTCACTTGGAATCTTAGTAGCTCTGCTGGTGGATGTTGATGGCTCAGTGGTTGTTTCTTTTGTTAAGGTGAACAAAGATGAAGTTTTCTCACTTGTTTCTGGTGACATCACTATGTTACTTGTTAACTGTGTTGTGCCTGTTATACCAGAACTACGTGTGCCAAATACTTCAGTTGTTGCAGTGGAAGGAGTGCTTCCAGCTATTGTTGTTTCTAAAGCTGAAATCAGAGGCACTGTACTCAGTTGTAATCTGGATGTTGTTAATATACTTTCTTTCTGTGCTGATGTTAGCATAGTTTTGGTAGTTGTTTTTGAAGTAACAGTTACTGAAGTTATAGGTAATTCTGCTGATGTCTTTGCCGAAGGGGAACTTTCTTCTGAAGTTCTTGACAGAACAGTAGATATCACTGGCACAACAGGTGTAGAAGGAGGTATTGTGGTTGAAGACAAGGTAGTTAAATTCCAGGATGGTCCCTGCCCAACAGGAATCTGAGAGTGAGCAATGATTTCTTCTGTTACAGCTGGCAGAGGAGCTGATGTCTGAGGCAAACTACTTGGGATCATCAATATTCCCTGTGTTTGTAGTTTTGTTTCTGATGTAGGTGTTGTTTGACTAGTTATTATAGTTGATTGTTTGGTTGATGTTGGTGCCACAGTGATATGTTCTTGTAGTTTAGTTGATGAAATAGTGTTGCCACTTAGAAAACTTATTTCTGATGTCACCCCTAATGGAGCTGTTGAGTACAAAGTTGTGCCTAACACAAGCGAACTAGTGGTAGCTGCTTCACTTAATGCAGGTGAAGTACCACCCTCTGCCATGGTGCTTTCAGACTCTGTGGTTGAAGGCACCGTGGTACTTTCTGTTGTAGATGTTAGCTTACTTGTCTCATGTGTTGATTTTTCTATTATTGAGCTAGTTGTTTCTGGAGTACGAGTCTCTGATGCTGTGGTCACTTCTGGGGGTGTATTAGTCACAGGGGAAGTTGCCTGAGGTGCACTCAGTGGAACATTTGATGTCATTGCTGACAATGATATAATCCCTTTTTTTGCACTAGGCAGTACTAAACCTTCTGTTGTTGTTTCACTTATAACACTTGTCTCCTTGGTGGATGTTGATGCTGCTGTGGTTGGTTCTTGGGTTTTAGTTGACAGAACTGATGTCTTCTCACTTGATGAAGTTCCTTCTGATGAAATAACTGAAATGGTTTCTGACTGTAAAATACTTGTTATACCAGATGTACTTACGCTTGTTACTTCACTTGTTACAGCTGACATTGTACTCTCTGTTACTCTGCTTGTTAAGGCTGGAGTAACTGTTGTTGTATTTTGTGATGGGAATGCTGTGAATATAATTGTTTCCTGGGTTGATGGTAACAGTATTCTGTTACTTGTTTCTGGATTAGGAGTTACTGATGCAGTCGTTCCTGCTGTTGTTCTAGAAACAATGGAAGTTCCTTCTGGTGTACTAGATGGAGTAAAGGATGTCACTGCTGAGACAGATGTACTTCCAGGCTGTGCACTAGGCAGAACTGAAGCTGCTGCCATTTCACTTGTAATAACTGCTTTTTCTTTAGTGAATGTTGATGCCACAGTAATTGGCTCTTTGGTTGTGATTGACAGGAAAGGTGTCTTCTCACTTGTTGAAATTGTTTCTGATGACATCATGGAAATGGTTGTTGATTGTACAGAACTTCTTTCACCTGATGTACTTGTGGTTGGTTCAGTTGCTATAGTGGGAATCAAACTCTCTGCTACTGTGCTTGCTAAAGTTACAGTTGAGGAGGCACTTGTTTCTTTTGATGAAAGTGTTGGAATACTTCTTTGTTGCACTGATATCAATGTTATTTTATTTGTTGTACCTGTAGTAGGACTTACTGAACCTGGAGTAGGACTTACTGAAGCTGTGGTTGCTTCTGCTGCTGTGATTGTCACAGGAGAAGTTTCTAGGGAAATGCTTGATGGAATATTATAAGTGACTGCTGATGATGTAGACCCTTGCTGCGTACTAGACTCTATTGACACAGCTGGTGTTTCACCTGTAATCACTTTTGTTTCTGTGGTGGATAGGACTGCCTCAGTGGTTGGTTCAAGTGTTGATGACATCACTAAGGTAGTTTGTGACCCTGCAATGCCTGACATGCCAGATGCACTTAAACTAGTTAATCTAGAAGTCTCAGAGGAACGTGTACTCTCTGTAAAGCTGCTTGCCGCTACAACCGTATTAGGAAATGTAGTAGTTTCTGCTGTAGATATTCTAGTTGTATTAATTTCCTCTACTGAAGTTAACTTAATTGTAGATGTTGGTTGTAAAGAAGGAGATGCCACTGTTGAAGTTATTTCTGCAGTTGTGCTTGTTAGAGATGTTTCCTGTGATGTGCTCGATGGAACATTAGAAATCGTTGTTGCTGCTACTGTAGTTGATACCTGAGGACTAGATGGTGCTGAGAATGCAGACACTGTTTCACTCATAGTTACAGTCATTTTTCTGGTGGAGGTTGGCACCATTGTAAATGTTTCTTCTGTTGATATGGGCAGAATATTAATTGCCTCATGGGATGAAACAGTTTCCAGTGATGTCTGTAATACAGATGTTGATTTTATTGAGCCTGAAGGATTGGTGGTACTTGTAACAGCTGCTCCATGACTTCTAAAGTAAGTAGTTGTTTCTCCTAATGTGCTTTCAGAGGTTGGAATAGAAGACACAGTAAAAGTTACTAATGGAGATGTTTCAGGAATTCTTGTTCCCTGTGTTGGTGTTAATGTTATTTTGCTAAGTGTTTCGGGAAAAGGCATTACTGATGCTGTGGTTGATTCTGGTGTCATGCTTTGTTTTGTGAAAGTTGATGTCATTGTACTTGGTTCTTGTGTTATAGATGGCAAAACAGACATTTCCAGACTTGCTGAACTTTTTTCTGATCTTGCCTGTAATGAAGCTGCTGACTGTGCAGTCCTTGTTTGACTGGTTGTACTTGAAGTGGCTGTTTCAACTCTTCCAAAAGAGTATGTACTTTCAGCTGTTGTGCTTTTTAAGGTTATAGCAGAAGAGACTATAGAAGTTTCTGAGGTGTATGTCATTGGTACATTTGTTTGCCTTGTTGAGGTGAACATAATTGTAGTAGTTTTTTCTGGAGTAAGATTTAATGTCATTTCTTCTCCTGGTGTGCTTGTAAGATATGATGTTATGTGTGGCATACGTGATGGAACACTAGACACCACTGTTGCAGCTGATGTCTCCTGCTGTACACTAGACAATGCTGAAACTGTTGTTGCTGTTTCACTTGGAATCTCAGTAGTTCTGCTGGTGGATGCTGATGCTGAAGTGGTTGCTTCTTTTGTTAAGGTGAACAAATTTGAAGTTTTCTCACTTGTTTCCGGTGACATCACTATGTTACTTGTTGACTGTGTTGTGCCTGTTATAACAGAAGTATTTGTGCTGATTACTTCACTTGTTGCAATGGAAGGACTGCTTCCAGCTATTGTTGTTTCTAAAGCTGAAATCAGAGGCACTGTACTAATTTCTAATGTGGGTGTTGTTAATATACCTTCTTCCTGTACTGATGTTAGCATAGTTTTGGTAGTTGTTTTTGGAGTAACATTTACTGAAGTTGTAGGTAATTCTGTTGATGCCTTGGCCAGAGAGGAACTTTCTTGTGATGTTCTTGATAAAACAGTAGATATCACTGACACAGCAGGTGTAGAAGAATGTACTGTGGTTGAAGACAAGGTAGTTAAATTCCAGGATGGTCCCTGTCCAACAGGAATCTGAGAGTGAGCAATGATTTCTTCTGTTACAACTGGCAGAGGGGTTGATGACAGAGGCAAAGTACTTGGCAACAGCTTTATTATCTGTGTTTGTACTTTTATTTCTGAAATAGGTGGTGTTGTTTGACTTGCTATTGCAGTAGTTTGCTTGGTCAGAGTAGTGGCTGCAGTGGTTGATTCTTGCATTTTTGTTAAAGATACAATTTTTTCACTTGGCGGACTTATTTCAGCTGTCACCCCTAATGGGGCTGTTGAGTATACAGTTGTTCCTAATACAAGTGAACTAGTGGTAGCTGCTTCACTTACTGCAGGTGAAGTACCACCCTCTGCCATGGTACTTTCAGACTCTGTGGTTGAAGGTACCGTGGTACTTTCTGTTGTAGATGTTAGCTTACTTGTCTCATGTGTTGATTCTTCTATTATTGAGCTAGTTGTTTCTGGAGTATGAGTCTCTGATGCTGTGGTCACTTCTGGGGGTGTATTAGTCACAGGGGAAGTTGCCTGAGGTGCACTCAGTGGAACATTTGATGTCATTGCTGACAATGATATAATCCCTTTTTTTGCACTAGGCAGTACTGAACCTTCTGTTGTTGTTTCACTTATAACACTTGTCTCCTTGGTGGATGTTGATGCTGCTGTGGGTGGTTCTTGAGTTTTAGTTAACAGAAAAGATGTCTTTTCACTTGACAAAGTTCCTTCTGATGAAATAACTGAAATGGTTTCTGACTGTACCCTGCTTGTTATACCAGATGTACCTACATCTGTTCCTTTACTTGTTACAGCTGACATTGTACTCTCTGCTACTGTGCTTGTTAAGGCTGCAGTAACTGTAGTACTTCCTGGTGGGGATGATGTGAGTATGCTTGTTTCCTGTGTTGATGGTAACAGTACACGGCTACTTGTTTCTGGTGTAGCTGTTTCTGATGCTGTTATTCCTGCTGGTGTGCTAGTCAGACTAGAAGTTTCTTCCATTGTACTTGATTGAACAATAGATGTCACTCCTGATGCTGATGTTATCTCTTGCTGTCTACTAGACAATGCTAGAGACGCTGCTGTTATTTCACTTGTAATACCTGTTGTTTCACTGGGAGAAGTTAATGCCTCTGAGGTTGGTTCCTTAGCCGTGGTTGATAAAACAGATGCCTTCTCACTTGTTGACATTGTTTCTGTTGACATCTGGGTAATACTTGCTGACTGTGCACCACTTGTCATAACAGATGTGCTTGTAACCAGTTCACTTGTTGCCACAGGAGTCAGACTATCTGTTACTTTTTTTGCTAAAGTTATAGTGGGAGAGGTAGATGTTTCTTCTGATAAGAATGTTGTTCCTATTATTGTGCTAGAGACTTCTGGAGTAGGAGATAGGGATGTTGGAGTTACTTCTACTGGTGTGGTAATCAGAACAGATGTTTCTTGCAATGTGCTTGGTGGAACACTAGATGTCACTGCTGATACTAATGTAGTCCCTTTCTCTGTACTGGACAGTGTTGAAACTGCTGTTCTTGTTGCTTCGCTTGTTGCTTCTTTGGTGGATGTTGATGCTTCTGTGGTTGGTTCTTGGGTTTTAGTTGACAGAACATTCATCTTTTCACTTGACAAAGTTCCTTCTGATGAAATAACTGAAATGGTTTCTGACTGTACTCTGCTTGTTATACCAGATGTACTTACACCTGTTCCTTCACTTGTTACAGCTGATGCTGTGCTCTCTACTACTGTACTTGTTAAGGCTGGAGTAACTGTTGTATTTTGTGATGGGAATGTTGTGAGTATGCTTGTTTCCTGGCTTGATGGTAACAGTACATGGCTACTTGTTTCTGGAGTAGCCATTACTGATGTGGTTACTCCTGCTGTTGTACTAGAAAGGATGGACATTCCTTCTGCTGTATGTGACAGACTAAAAGATGTCACTGCTGAGACAGATGTACTTTCATAATGTGTACTAGACAGTGCTGGAGATGCCATCGTCACTTCATTTGTAATAATTGTTTTTTCTTTGGTAGATTCAGATGTCAGTGTGAGTGCTTCTTCGTATGTGGTTGAGAGAACAGATATCTTCTTACCTGTTGAAATTACTTCTGATGACATCTCAGAAATAGTTGTTAACTGTGTACCACTTGCTAAATCAAATGTACTTGTGACTGATTCAGTAGTCATGGACGAAGTAGAACCTTCTGCTACTGTGCTTGCTAAAGTTAGAGTGGAAAATGCAGTAGTTTCCTTTGATGAGACTGTAGGAATGCTTGTTTCTTTTGCCGATGTTAACATTATTGTAGTTGTTGCCCCTGGTGTATGAATTACTGATGTTGTGGTCACTTCTGCTGCTGTGATTGTCACAGTGGAACCTTCTTGCGAAATGCTTGAGGGAATATTTGTTGTCGCTACTGATGATGTAGGCCTTTGCTGTGTACTAAACTCTACTGATACTGTTGGGGTTTCACCTGTAATTTCTTTTGTTTCTGTGGTGGACAACACAGCCACGGTAGTTGGCCCATATGTTGTAGATGGAAAAGCAGAGGTTTTCTCACTTGCAGAACTTGTTTCTGATGCTATCACTAAAGTAGTTGGTGAGTTTGCACTGCTTCTAATTCTGTATGCATTTACACTAGTTAATCCTAGTGTCCCAGAGGAAGCTGTGCTCTCTTCTGCATTGCTTGCAGACACTCCAGTAGAAGAAAATTTACTTTCTGATGTAGATGCAGTATCTATGCTAATTTCCCTTGTTGATGCCAACATAATTGTGGGCACTGGCTCTAAAGGAGATTCAACTGTTGTAGTTAGTTCTGCTGTGGTGTTTGTTAGAGAAGTTTCATGTAATGTGCTCGATGGAGCATTAGAAATCACTGTCATTACTGTTATAGGAGTTTGCTGAGTACTAAAAGGTACTGAAAGTGCAGGTGCTGTTTCATTCATAATTGTTTCTTTAGTGGAGGCTAGCACCACTGAAGATGTTTGTTCTGTTGATGTAGGCAGAATAGACATGACCTCATGGATTAAAGTTGTTTCCGTTGATGTTTGTATCGTAGCTATTGATTTCATTCCACTTGATGGATTGATCATACTTGTAGCAGCTGTTGCAGCAGTCACAAAAGAAGTAATATTTTTTCCTGTAGTGCTTTCAGTGACTGGAATTGAAGACACAGTAAAATTTTCTAATGGAGATGTTGTTGGAATGCTCATTTCCTGTGTTGCTGTTAACTTCATTTTGCTAGTTGTTTCTGGAGTAGGGGTTACTGATGTTGTCATTATTTCTGGAGTTAAGCTTTGTTTTGTGAACGCTGATGTCATTGTGCTTGGTGCTTGTTTTGTGGATGACAAAACAGAAATCTCTGTGCTTGTTGCACCTTTTTCTAGCACTGTTTCTGATGAAGCTGTTGACTCTGCTGTGCTGGTTGTACTCAAAGTAACTGTTCCAGAAGAAGTTATAATTTCTGCTTTTGTGCTTTTTGAGGTTGCAGTGGAAGGCAGTGTAGATGTTTTAGAAGTGTATATTGTTAATACACTTGCTTCCCCCGCTATAGAAGGAGTTAATGATGTCATTATTTCTGCTGGAGTGCCAGTAAGATATGAAGTTACAAGCAACGTACTTGATAGAATACTAGGCGCCTCTCTTGCAGTTGACGTCTCCTGCTGTGCACTAGACAATGCTGAAACTGTTGCTGATGTTTCACTTGCAATCACAGTAGTTGTGCTGGTGGATGTTGACTCTCCAGTATTTGGTTCATGTGTTATGATGAATAAAGCTGAAGTTTTCTCACTTGTTTCTGGTGACATCACTATAGTACTTGTTGACTGTGCTGTACCTGTTTCACCAGAAGTACTTGAGCTAATTACTTCAATACTTGAAGTGGAAGATGTACTTCTGGCTACTGTTGTTTCTAAGATAGAAGCCAAAGGCACTGTATTCCATTTTAATGTAGGTGTTGTTAGTATGCCTGCTTCTTGAGTTGATGTTAGTATTACTGTGGATGGTTTTGGAGTAAAAGTTACTGATGCTGTGGTTAATTCTGCAGCTGCCTTTTCCTGAGGGGTACTTTCTTGTGATGTTCTTGACAGAATAGCAGATATCACTGGCACAGTAGATGCAGAAGAAGAAATTGTGGTTGTAGACACAGTAGTTAAATTCCAGGTTGGTCCCTGCCCAATAGGAATCTGACTGTGAGCAATGATTTCTTCCGTTACAATTGGTGGACTTGTTGATGTCAGAGGCTGTGTCTCCAGTTTTGTTTTTGTTTCCTTTGTTATTGCAGTTGTTGCTATGCCGTAGTCTGGAGCCATAGTGCTTGGTTCTTGAGCTGTAGTTGACAAAATGTTTTTCTCAGTAGCTGAACTTGTCTGTGATGTCATCTCTAATGTAGTTGCTGACTGTGTGCTTACTGCTGCTAGTGAACTTGCAATGGGCGCTTCACTTGTTATAGGGGAAATAGTACTCTCTATTGCTCTGCTTTCTGATGGAGTGGTTGAATGCAGACTACTACGTTTTGTAGTGGATGTTAACACGGTTGTCTCATATACTTTTTTTATACTCGTTGTTTCTGGTGTAGGTGTTAATGTTGTGGTTTCCTTTGTTGCGCTAGTGAGAATGGAAGTTCCCGGTAATGTACTTGAATGAACACTAGGTGTCACTGTTGCTGCTAATATAATCTCTTGCTGTGTACTAGACAGTCCTGAAATTGTTGTAGCTCCTGCACTTGCTATAGCTGTTGTTTCTTTAGTGGACATCAGTGCTGTTGTAGTTGGTTCTTGAGTTGTGGCTGGAGGTATAGAATTCCTCAAACTTGATGAAACTGCTTCTGATGACAAAAAACTAGCAGTATATTGTGCACTGCTTGTTGTACCATTTGTACTTGTAGTGGCTGGTTCAGTTGTACTGGAAGTAGAACTCTCAGTTACTGCACTTGCTATAGTTGCAGCGAAGGAGGCAGGGATTTCTTTTGATGAGTATGCTGAAATGCTTGCTTCCTGTGTTGATGTTAACATTATTTTCCTAGATGTTTCTTGAGTAGGGATTACTGATACTGTGGTTGTTACTGGCGTTTTGTTTTCAGTTGTGGAAGCTGATGTCACCGTGTTTGGTTCTTGCATTGTCAATGACAAAACAGAAGTTTCCATAATTGTTGAACTTATTTCTGAAGCTGTCTGTAATGAAGCTGCTGACTGTGCAGTGATCGTTTTACTGGTTCTACTTTCTGTTATTACAGTTTGTGAAGCTGAACTGGAAAGCACTTCAGTAGTTATTGGTGTGGATTTTGTTAGTGCACCTGTTTCTTGTATAGACATAAATGTTATTGCAGTAGTTATTTCTGGAGTAGGAGTTACTGATATCCTGGTTACTTCTACTGTTGCACTTGTAAGTGGGGATGTTTTCTGCAATGTACTTGAAACAGCAGCACTTGCCATTGTTGATATAATCTGATGCTGTGCACTTGATAGTGTCAGACTTGCCTTTGTTGTTCCACTTGTACTAACTATTATATCATTGGTGGATGTTGTGCTAATTGTTATATGATTGGTGGATGTTGTGCTAGTTGTTATATGATTGGTGGATGTTGTGCTAATTGTTATATGATTGGTGGATGTTGACGCAACTGTTGATGGTTCTTGGGTTGTGGTTGAGAGAAGAGATATCTTCTCACTTGTTGAAATTGTTTCTAATGACATCACTGAAGTACTTGCTGACTGTGCACCGCTTGTTACAACTGATGCATTTTTAGAAAATGGTTCAGTTGTTTTAGTCAAAGTGCTACTTTCTGTTGCTATGGTTGCTAAGGTTGAAGTGGAAGACACTTTCAGGGTTTCTGCTGCAGATGTCTTGAGCATACTTGTTTCCTGTACTGATGTTAATATTATCTTGCTAGTTTCTATAGCAGGACTTACTGATGTTGTGGTTACTTCTGCTGGTGAGGTAGTCACAGTGGAAGCTTGTTGTGAAATAGATGACAGAACATTTGATATCATTGCTGATACTAATGTAGCGTCTTGCTGAGTACTAAATTGTGAAATTGCTGCTGTTGATTTATTGCCTGTAACAGTTGCTTCTGTTATGGGTGTTGATGCCACTGTGGATGATTGTTGTGTTGCAGATAACAGAATAGGCATTTCCTCATTTACTGAACTTGCTTCTGATGATATCACTAAAGTACGTGTTGAATATGCATTGCTTATTACACCAGATGTGCTTGCAGATGTCTCATTTATTGCCAAGGAAATAGGTACTGTGCTTGCTATGGTTAATGTGGAAGCCTCTGCTGTAGCTTCTGATGAGAATGTTGGACTGCTCATTTCTTGTGTTGATGTTAACATTATGGGACTGGTTGTTTCTAGAACAGGAGCTGCTGATGTTATGGTTACCTCTGCGGCTGGGACAGAAGTTAATTTAGACACATGTGATGGAACATTCAGTGTCTCTGCTGATAATGTAGGCTTTTGCTGTGTACTAAAAAGTGTTGAAATTGTTCCAGTTTCACTTGTAATTCCTGCCATTTCTCTGGTTGATTCATGTATTGTGGCTGACAAAGCAGAAACAGTGTCACTTTGTGAACCTGTTTCTGATGACATCACTAAAGCAGTTGTTGCCAGTGTCGTGGTGGTTGTCAACAAAGTGCTTGCACCTGCTGCTTCACTTGTTGTGGTCAAAGCAGAACTTTCTGAAACTATCCCTGCTAATCTAGCAGAGGAAGGCACTGCAGTTATTCTTGATGTGCCCATCATGAATTCACTTGTTTCCTGTGTTACTGGACTATAAAGTTGTGGTGTTGTGCTCATTTGAGTGGAAGGTTGTTGTAATTCACTTGATACAACATTAAATGTCATTGTTGGTGCTGATGTAATCTCTTGTGTACTCAACAGTGTTGTAGATGTTGCTATTGTTTCATTTATTGATGTTTCCTTTGTCAGTTTTGATGCTACTGTCTGAGTTAGTAAACTTGTTTCTAATGGCAACTTTAATATAGATGTTGACTGTTTAGTGTCTGAAATACCAGATGTGCTTGCAGTAACTATTTCACTTGTCTGAGCAGATGTAGAACTTTCTGCTGTTGCACTTTCAGTGCTTGCTATGGACAAAAATGTATCTAAAGGTAATGTGGTTTTTACACTTGCTTCAAGAGGTGGCATTTGTTTCAATGAGCTTGTCTCTGCAGGGGGAGTTAAAGAGGTAACTGTCAACCCTGTTGTCTCACTTGTAATCCTTTCTGATTCTAATGTTACTGCTGTGAATACTGTAGCACTTGCCGCTGATACTGATTCCGCAGCTAGTGCCAGAGTAGTAACAGTGGGAGTTTTGGTTTTCAGCGTACTTTCTTCTGATATTGCTGATGACGTAGGAGTTATATTCAATGTGGTGGCTATGGGTTGTGCTGTTTTAGGGACTATTGTTAACACTGTTGTGCTGGATGTTTCAGAACTCTGAGGTATAGATGTTGTAACTCCAGTTATTGTGCTTATCTGCGTAGAAGTTTCTTTTAATGTACTCAAAGGAGCATTACTTTCTGAGGGCATCTCTGAGCTCACTCTCAGCTGTGTGCTACTTGCCATTTCTAATATACTTAGAGTAGCTGTTAAAGTTGTTTCAGTGGATTTACCACTTTGTGCCACAGTGCTTCTGCCATTTGTAGTGAAAGACACACCAGTAGTCCCTGATGATGCTGCTATTAGTTCTGTTGTTTTCTCTGTTGGTAGTAGGTTCAAAGAACTTGTTTCTTTCATTAAAGAAACAGCTGCCAATTCTTTTGTATCATTTGTAACTATAGTTGGTTCCTGGCTAGATGCAGATAACTCAAGGCTCACTGTTTGTGTTAATTCCGAAGTTGATTTCTGTGTAGTAACAGCGGAAGTACTTACTTCTATTGTGATCTTTTCTGATGTTGCACCAGTTGTACTGGTTTCTGTTGTAGAAGTTGACAATCGTAATGGTGTTTCTGTTCCCACAGTTGTTTGTGATGGTTGCTCGAATGTTGAGGTTACTTGTGTACGCTCTGACACTGTTGTCACTCCTGGAGACGTGACTAATTCAGTTGACTCAGATAATATAGAACTTACCGACAATATCATTTCTGTTTCTGGACTAAATAATACTGCAGTACTTTGTGGGGTTGATGTTTTTACTGTTGTTTCTATTGTAGATGCAAAAAATGTTGCGTAAATTATACATGCTTTAGTGAAAGATAATGTAATTATTTCAGATGCAGATTTTTATTATGCAATAGATTGTATTGTAATTGGTGTAGATGCTTCTCTGATTACTACGATTGTTTACCTCAGATGTAAACATTGTTGAACAAGAAGTTTGTGTGCCATGTTATGTACAAAGGTAGAATGCAGTAATACAAATGTGATGCATAGGGAAACCATACTTGCCTGAGTTTTTATGTACTAAAACAGCAGTTAAGGGAAGCAAGGCCTAACAGAAATCATGGCAGCTAAGCAGTACCATGATATGCACAATACATTAGTCAGAATTACCAAAGAAGCTGGAAATGGAAATAAATAATGCTGTTTCCAATGCTGCAAATAATAAAAATGTATGTTAACCCACAATAATTTCAATAACTTTTTTTGTTGTGTGGCTCTTTACAACAATTATAGGCAAGGAGCTTAGACTTTAGTAGTCTGAAGATGATAAAAATCGTCTTGACTAGTTGCAATATCTTCTATAGTTTAAAATAGTATAGTATAGGATTGAAAAAATGACCAGAGAACTTTTATTAGCTGTCTCATTTTTGACACTATATCCTATAAAACTGTTTTATTTATCACTAAAAGTTATCCAATTATTTGGAATATGAGCCATAGGGACATTTCAATGTACACTGATGTATAAGTATTATATCTACAGAAGAAAACTCCCGCAAGAATGGCCTTAAATTACCAGAATAGTTATTTTATTTTTAAACATTCTTCTAATCAGGAAAGCTTTGAAAGACAGATCATTTAATACATACAAGTGTGACGTAAGTTAAAGGAAATGCAAGCACTTTTGTTCTTTGGGTTTTATTGAAGGGTTTTTCATAATTTGCACTCTAATTTCCTGTTTCAGAATGATAACTCTCAGACGTAGAGAGTTTTATGATATCTATTTTTAGTTAGTTTACTGACCGAAAGGCAGAATTAAGATTATCAGTAAATGTTGAGAGTAGGTACCCTCTGCAACAAGAAGGCCCTAAGTTGCTTGGTTTGTTTATTGATGAGCTGTAAAGGTCTAGTAATTACTAACCTAAAAAGAGACCAGTCAAAGTGAAAAGGCCATCAATGCTTGATTAAACAGTACAAAACAAAGTATGCAGTGATCTGCAAATAGAAATGGAATAAGCATAAAGTGGTACATTAAGGGAATGTAATCCTATCAAAAGCAATCTAACTTAGGAAATATAATGCTCATTAAAATAATGTGTGTTTTTTTAAATTCCAAAAGCTATCATTTGATAAGCATATAGTGGTAGGGAGAATCTTGTGGTTAATATCTTCTCAAAACAAAGACTCTATACCCTTTTATTTTTATTACTGATAAACCTGCAATTACAGTATATAGAATGAGTTTGAAAACACAAAGAATGTTTTTAATCAATGGTATAAGAATGCTATACAAGAAACGGTTTGCAGAGTGTCAAGTGTCATACACCTTCTTAATCAGTACGTTTTAAACCTCTTCTTCTTCATTGTGCTTTAGAAATGAAAGACTATCAATGCGGTATCTAAAGTCTCTCAGGAAGCTGGGTTTGAATGAGATAACTAGACAAAGGGGGCTATTCTGGCCTCTGAGTATGTACAAATCAAATCAAATAAGGCAGTGGATTAATAGGAATTAATCAGAAATGTACACAACAAATGCCTTTTATTAAATAAGTTCACATAAAGTAAATATCTGTTTCGATAAGTGATGTTTATTCAGGTAATGCATAAATGGTAGGTCAGTTAAGATAGTATGTTTTGACCTCAGTAATAGGTTTATTAAAAGGTAGCCCAAACTGTATATTAATAAACAAACTTAAAAGTGCATAATTACATCTGTGATAAGTATGCATCAAGCAGCAGACACAATGCATGGAATATTATAGGTGCAGAAAACCTGAGGTGGTAGTTGAACTTAACTGCTCATACAGTGTCTGACTTCATTATCAAGATCATCATAGTCCGAGAGTGTTAGGACCTTTCAGAGTCAGGATATTTGGTGGTTATTTATCTGGTTGCCAGTTTAGTACCCCTTATTTTAATTGGAAATTGTTTTGATAGAGCTCAGTTTCACTGACAGGGAATATAGAAAACAGACATCACACAAATTCATGTTTCATGTTGTTTTCAGGCATTTTTTCATTGGGATTGTACTCAGAGAGTGTAACAGTATAATATGTACCCATGTATACATATCCCTTCAGTTGGTTGACTGTGACTGCTGCCAATAGCTTTCCTGCCTGCCTTCTCTAGTTGACAGGAAAGCTGTTAACAATAACATGAGATCACTAGAATACCAGGGCTAGACACTTTGCAGTTTCCCTGGTGTTGTGTAGTCTCAAAGTTGGTATATGTAATTATTAGGGGAGTAGGCTCCACAGGGAGAGTGCAGGTGGCTTGACCCCCTGAAAAAACATTGTTTTTTTTATTTGCGATTTTGTCAAAGAACGTGTGCTTTGGGAGGTCAATGTGGTTTTATTTATTCATTTATTTGGTCAGTATTTTTAACATTGACATTTTCTGGTTTCTCTGTTTTTAAGTGTGTGTGTGTGTGTGTGTGTGTGTGTGTGTGTGTGTGTGTGTATATATATATATATATATATATATATATATATATATATATATACACAGTAAACTATTCATTAATTTTTGTAAGGGAGGAAGTTGGATGCATAAACTGTTTCTACTATGTCTGTTAGGAGAAGTTAACAAATAATTAGATTTTGTATATCCATGTTTTTAGGTTCTTAAAGTTGTTTAAAGTTGCTTGTATGCAATTTTGCTTTAAGAAGAATGCATTCTGATTAGATAATTGTTACTAATTAAGGAAGAGTTTTGTTATTTAAACCATGTGTAACAGCTTATTTTTACAACGTCTGATGAAGCGGAGGGGGACTCCGTGAAAGCGCTTACGTTCTTAGTTGGAATAAAGTATTTTAGCTTTATTCTGTTGTATTTTTTGACTACAACTTCTGACTGCAACCTTGACTTGGATACTGGAATTTGGAACAGCTGCCTTCCAAGGGTGTGTTTTTTGATATATATATATATATATATATATATATATATATATATATATATATATATGGATATATATATATATATATATATATATATATATATATATATATATATATATATATATCACATGCAAAGATCATTTCATAGGAAAGAAAAAAAATTCTGTGCCTAGTGCATAATTGTCCTTTAAGTCCCCTCTATGTTAGATGGTGGCATTGGCACAGAAATTTAAATGGATTTATGGCTATTTCCTGCCTCAAAGTCCCTACAGTATGTACTGGAGATTTGTCACATCCTTCACTAAAAATGAAAAACATATTAGGTTTCAAAAGGGATGTTTAGAGTGACTCCATATTTGGAAAGCCTAGATATAAAGAAACAAGACTAAATGTGCCTGAAAGAGGAATAAAATGCAAGCAAAACTAATATTCAGGGAAAAATATGCCAGCAGGAGCATTTGTGCTATGGACCTAGAGACACCTATTGCAAAAGAAAAGGAAAATGCAACTTAGGATACGTTGGCTAAAGTATAAAAATTTAAAAAAATAGATGTTCAAAAATGTACACCATTATTTAAGCAAAATGATTAGTCAAGCTGACTATTTACTCTCCTGTTATGACAGAATCTGCAGTTAGTTAGCCAGCATCTGGACAAAGCAAGGCATGCCAGAGAAAGTGTGTGTATGTGTGTGTGTGTGTGTGTGTGTGTGTGTGTGTGTGTATGCATGCACATATATGTCTATAATATTCATGTGCAGCATCTGTGTATATATATGTGTTTGTCTCACATATGTGTAAAATCCATTTACATTGTATACTGACTATTTGTTCCATGTAAAAGAGTGTCGCAAGTTTTCATGCTGTTTCTTAAAATATTCTTAACACACATGCATCAAAAATACACACCTGAAATGGAAAAAGTGTCACATGTTGATGATTCATTTGTTTGGTGTTGTCTGAAGGCCGCATAGGGATTGCACCTGTGTGTGTGTGTGTGTGTGTGTGTGTGTGTGTGTGTGTGTGTGTGTGTATATATATATATATATATATATATATATATATATATATATATATTTTTTTTATGAAACTACCTCTTCCTATCTCACGCACACATACACACGCACACACTGAAGTTCTTTAAAACTATGATCCATATGACATCTTCTTTTATAAGCTTTATACCTGGCATCAAGATTAATTGATGTATTATGAACAAATAACATCATGTGGTGAAATATGAATCTACCATACAGTACTGTGCAGAAAACTGTATGACATTACAGAAGACATTTTACAAACTAAAGTTGAAGGATAATTATGTTAAATTCTACAAATGCCTTTTTAACATAAGCAGTACCTCTGTAAAATACACCAATATCTATTCATTACAGAACACATTTAGCTGAAATAAATGTTATAACAATGTTCCACTACTTTCAAATGAGCTGTCATGATCTCAATGTTTTTTTAAATCTGAGAAGTACATTGGGAGGTGCAGGAGGGCATGTCCCCCTGCAAAACAGAAAGTTTAAAGAAGAAGTATGATCTTCTATATCTGCTCTTTTCTCGTATCTTTGTGCTTTTTTTTTTTTTTTAATAGAATTTTAGGACTTGTCATTGTGAGTCCTGACATTTCTATAGGGAGCTGGATAAAAGAGCCTGTTCTGGAATTTGGAAACCATTCAGGGAGTGCTCAACTATTGCAAAAGACAGCCCTGGTGACTTGTCATCCATTACATTCTGGGCTGCAGAGACAGCTGAGGTATCTTTTGATAGGATAGTATGAGGTCTGGGCCTAAAAAATAGATACAAATGTCAAAAAAATGCCCAAATAATGAACCGGGCCTCGTGAAACATTGCTGTAGATCCTTATGGCTAGCACCACATTTTTGGAAGTTTGTTTCCTAGTCATAGATAAAATAAATGAGTCAAAATTTAAATAAATGTAAAGAACTGTTGCCTCTGCTTATTCATTGGGGACTACTTAAATGATTCACCTTGGGAGAAGTGAGATTTGACTATGACTAACATTAGCTTCCAATACTGCACCCAGGAGGATCTCAGTTTTACATTGACATTATATCCTGATGAAGTTTTTATTTACTCTTGTATTGTACATAGGATTGTCTGGAGAATGAAATGTTGTATAGTTCTAGGGATTCTGGAATCAAGGAAAGGTATCAATATATACACACGGAAAATATTTTTAAGGCAGATTCAATAATTAATCATGTGGAGTTATGGCACATTGTTCCATGATTCTGTGATACAAGTGAGAGAAATCTAAATGATACCATCAGTGACATATTTAATCTAGGTGTTGCCAAAGGTCTCCAAGTATGAGAAAGAGGTAAGATTTCTTTGCATTCTTTTTGTAACCATACCTGCCAACCATCAAGCCTCCCCATTAAGACTTGTACCCATTCATTTCCTATTCTGGTTATCCCAACCATGACAGTGAGACCCAACCAAATGGTTCATCATCCAGGCAGCCATAGAGATGGACTGCATCTTTCCTAGAATACTGGCAGTAAGGATGCTATTGTTAAGCAGTAACCCATCTCCTGGATATTTTTGTGTAACTACCAACACTGTGGGGACCTGTATACCTTCCACATGCAAGTGCAAGTTCCTGTACAAGTGTGTGGAACACTGCCCCATGGATGTAACTTAGACAGCCTGTCCCTCCTCCAAGGGGATCATAGAGTTTTGTGATACAAACCATGCACTATCCTGAGCAAGAACACATCCATCCTCCCTATGTTATCCCCAATAGGCTCCTAAATGTCTAATCAAATTCAAGAACACATCCATCCTCCTCATGTTATCTCCAACAGGCTCCTAAATGTCTAATCAAATTCAGGAACACATCCATCCTCCCCATGTTATCTCCAACAGGCACCTAAACGTCTAATCAAATTCAGGAACATATCCATCCTCCCCATGTTATCTCCAACAGGCTCCTAAATGTCTAATCAAATTCAGGAACACATCCATCCTCCCTATGTTATCTCCAACAGGCTCCTAAACGTCTAATCAAATTCAGGAACACATCCATCCTCCCCATGTTATCTCCAACAGGCTCCTAAACGTCTAATCAAATTCAGGAACACATCCATCCTCCCCATGTTATCTCCAACAGGCTCCTAAACGTCTAATCAAATTCAGGAACACATCCATCCTCCCTATGTTATCTCCAACAGGCTCCTAAACATCTAATCAAATTCAGGTTAACTAGGACAAAGTTAGAACTTTATCCCTCTGTGTTAACAGAGTTGATGTGAAGACAAAGTAATTCTGTCAGATGTAGGTAGAGGACTGCCAGGTGAGATGCAAAAAGAAATGGTGCGGACAAAGCTACCTGTAAAAGAAAAAAAATAGAGAAGGCAACGCACATGTAATTATAGGGAAATCAATAGGTGATACCAGTGCATAGGTGTGAGTCACAGCTAGTCAAGAATGGGCTCACCTTTTAGTGAACATGGTTACATGGATAATACCAGTATGTCAGTGGTCCTTCAGACCTTTATTATAGCACCACTTTCATATTATATTTATATTTATTATCACAATATAAACATCAAGTTTCTTCATAAATGTATCCAAAAAGACAGATTTTCTAACTCGCAATGGAAATTCATTCCACAGCCTCAGAAAACTATATCTAGCTCTTCTTCTATTTCTATTTTTATTTAGTTTAAAAGTAGGATCCATATATATTATTGTAGGACATTGTTACTTTAAGTTTAAACCTAGTTCCAGTTCAGTTCCAGTTCTGTAAAATATACTATAAAAATGTATTTATTTAATATGTTTTTAACATACTTTATTATTTTATTAAGATATCTTTTAATTAACTCAATTGATGCAATGTCTATGAGTGATAAAGAGCAAAAGATTAAATAATACTCAGTGATTAATCTTATTATAGCCACAAAAAGCACTTTCAGTATCTTTGGTTCTCTAAACAAATCTATCTTAAAACCGTTGCTTTAAATATAAACATAAACTCACTACTTTGCTTTTTCATGTCATATACAAAATATAAATATAAATTCATTACATAGACTTGTACCAAGATCCAGTCATCCTTAAATATGCTACCGATACATGTAAGCCAATATGAATTACAGAAGGGGGCAATTCTGGACTCATTGCAGGTGCTGAGGCAAGCACTCTTAGCTAAATTAAAAGACTGAAACAATATTAATTATGTGAATTTTACTCATACCCTGACTTAACAATAGGTTCTGTTGCTGTTGTAGCATCAGAAACCAAAACACTTGGAGAAATTAAACCCTGGATAATCCATGAATGTAAAAGCAACATAACTCACTCAACCTTTCTCTTCATTATTACAGTTTCATATTTATTAAACATTTCTACAATCCTATGATTCTATAATGGTTAGCAACTGTAACTGTCATTGTTTTATTATGAAATCCGTTTTTTCTTTAATCTTTCTGCATTTGCATTCAAAAATGTTTCCATTGCTTAAAGAATTGCATATATTTATTTCTCACTATAACGTTACCTATCTATTTAATGCATAACAAAATTTACCAGAGTTTCTTCCCATGATATTATTACCTTAAACCGTTTTAAATACCCCTTTCTTGTTAGCTAGGTATTAGAAATGCTGACCTTTGTAAATTTATAATCCTTAAAAACAGGGTACTGGGGGATTTCATAAAATATTAACTTTACCCCATTTTCCAAACAACTCAAGGAATTTTGATAATAACATCTTTCATATGTTCCGGAATGATAAGTCATTAGTATCTATCATTACAATCACTTTCACTTCTCTGTAATTATTGTTACTGTTTAGTAACTTCATGGTTATAAGGAATAGGACCTGATGCAGTATTAATTATTAAGTTGTATGTAATATCCCAGGACTGACTGAAAATATTAACACAGACAAACACAACAACTGTCTGAGGTAGCAGGGATACGTAATGAGCCTAACAGGCAATGTTAAGAATAGAGATCATTACATAGACTGGTTTTACATGGGCTGTATTACAGGGGCTGGTATGAGGCTATGTAAATATGCTTAAATTAACTGCAAGCTCATAAAAGGCAATGTTTATTAATGGTATCCAAGTATAAATTGATTAGCTGTACGTGGTAGCCAAGGACTGACTGAAAATTTTGGTACAGAGAAGCAAGGCAACTGTTTGAGGTGGTAAGGATATCTAACGAGGCTAACAGACAATGATAAGAAAAGGAATTATTATGCGGACTAGTCTAAGGCTATGTAAATACGCTTACATTCATGGCAGTTTTTATTAAGCTTTGGAGTCCTTTGTAAGGAATCTACATATAATTTCTCCAAGATGAGGTCATAAGAGGAGTAGTAGTACCCAAGAAAGTCAATGTGACAATAGGTGGGCATTGGTAACCCTATTTAAGAAGCCACCATGCGTAGTGCAGCCTATTTTGGGTGAGTAGTTAACCTTCCACCCGCACTGGTATATGGAATATAAAATATAAAGAATCTAACAGTAAAGAGAAAGGCAGAAAAAAATGCGGTAACACAGAATTGCCTCTAGGTTATAAATACCTGGACGTAGGTTCCCTAACTCCATGGAATGCATGATCCTTGGGCAGATGTGATTTGCAGACCAGAACTGATCATGAGTAGCGGGATAAAGAAACAGGAAAATGAAGTGAGGAAGCTGGAATTGAGGCTGAGAGGAGTGTCAATAACAGGAAATTGAATTTATGGAACAATAATCGATGTATTGATATGTGAGCATATAACTGTGTAATGTGCATATTCCTTAAAGATATGCCTCAGGCGTGATCTTATGTCCTGATTCTATTAGGCATTGAGACAAAAAACTACAGTTTTCCATAGAAGTTTTGGAAAATTACTGCTGCTTCTACTGGACTTTAAGCAGTTATCAACATTTTATATTTCTTTGTCTAACATGAGCCACTTCTTTCTAATAATGATGTTTCATTTCCCACCACCTGTCCATGTTCTACATTACACTTGGTGAATTCAGGTTGACTGGATTGAATTCTGTGCTGGCAAACAACAGATAATTACAAGGTAAGATCTAGCCTCATATGAGACAGCAGTCCTTTGTATATTTAATTTCAATTTTATATGCAGTACTTTTTATTCAGGAGAGATTACTTTAACACCAAATGCATTATATTACATTTATACTGTAGGTTGCCATACTTTTAAAATTGACTACTTCAGTACACCTGACAGCAAATTCCACAGTATTCTGTACTTAGATTTTTTACATAAAATTAACATGAATTAAGACGTATTATCTGTGTGAATTAATAATTTGGAAATAAGTAATATAACAATTGATGGCCTTGTCATGCAAAATGCAGTCTAAATAAGGGATTTTTTTTTTATTTCTCAGAGATGCTTTGCAACACTATTTTAATACTGATGCAGTATTAATCAATATTAATCATGAAAGCTAGAAGGACTTTCCTTCAATATCTTTGCAGCTTCCAGACTATCAACATGATCTCTTGGTGACCATATGAAATGATCCTCTACCAGTAAGAAGTTCTTTATGTAATACGGCGCAATTTATTTTGTTTAAATTTAAGAAATCATACAAAACCATACTCTCTACAACTTTACCGTATCGTAAAGTGTATGCAGGAACTGTTTGCACATCATCTTGGTTCTTTTGATATTAGGACAATTGATAACAAAGTAAGGTGATTCTCCAAATGATTGTTTATCTGCAAGATAATGGATGCTAATTTTTTTTCATTTAGGCTTTCAGGGCTATGAGGAAAATATTTTTAACAGGCAATAATTAACTGGCCTTTAGAAGAAACATAACATGTGTGGCAGCACTTTTTATCTCATCATTGAAATTTCTTAGTTGATGAATACAGTTTCTGAATGCCTATATGAAATATCAGTAGTTGTTGTTGTTGTTCTGTCTTTCGGCTTTTCCCGGTTAGGGGTCGCCACACTGGAACTCCGGTCCGCTAATGATTGTCAGTAGATTTTTACGTGCCGAGTTGCCAGCTCTGATACACAACCTTCAACGAAGGTACACCCATTCATGCATGTCTTCACGCAGAAGACGCTCTAGCTGAGAATCGAACCAGACAGCGTCTTACTGTGAGGCGACAATGCTACCGCAGCACCACCACCGCAGTCCTATATGAAATATCAGTATGAGAAGTAAACTGCTACTCCTGACTCAAACTTACTCTAATCTTTCAAAGACCTGGAGTTGATAATGAATAAATAATGGGGACACAGGGGTAAAGGTCACCTGCACAAAACCTATTACTGAGTCTTGCTTTTTTTATTTTTGAAAATTGTAAAGAGTGTTTGCCAGTGAAAGGGGTTTAAGTACTTCACACCACTGAGTTTAAATTATGTTCCTTGAACTTGTGTCAAAGAAATTCCTAATCTCCAACAGGAACACTTGGCATTTAACTTTAAGAGATTACATATGTCAGCAAAATTAACAAATGTCATCAGCTAGTTATTATGGTTTTCTAACATATATGTAATCCATCCACAATGCCATTTTCCCATTTTTTGTACATGGGGTCAGGGTGTCACTTCAGCAGTGACAATAATCTAGAGCAAATGTTCATACCACTGGGTGGCTAGCCCTGCCACGGTTGTTCTTCCAAACCACACATACACATGCACAATCACAACAATAGCCAATTTAGAGTATCCAATCCACCTAGAGAAAACCCACTCAAATTCAGGTAAGCCAGGTAGACTCCACACAGAAGGCAACCAACCAAGAATTTAACCAGAGAGCCTCTTAATGTGAGGCAACAGCACTAATAGCTATGTCAATGTTCTGCCACGACATGCTCTAACATACTTGTAAATCCAGTGGTAAGTATCATAATATCATGTCCGGCTACAATGTATCAGTCAAGCAAAATATACATAAATAGAAATTAATGACTGAGTAATAATCAAAGTCAGGTAATCATACATTTATGATTTTTGGTATGTAGATTCTGAAAAGTAGTAACAGGGAAATATAAAAATAAATGTCCCTTACCTGCTTGTGTTAACTGGACTCCCACTGCTGTCAGCTGTGCAGTGGTTGATGAAGTTGAAGGCAAAACTGTAATATTTCCAGATGGATTCTGATTAACAGGAATATTGCTTTGTGCAGCAATGACTTCTGTTATTTCTGCTAGTGTTGTGTTTGAAGGATATATTACAGATTTGCTCAGTGGAGTAGTCCAGGAAAGACTTTTTGATTCTGTAGATAATATATACTGTTCTGTTTTTGGTACTGAGAATGTTTCAATTGTTTCTGGAGATGTAGAAGATGACATGGTGGTAGGAGTCTGTTCTGTTTTTGATACTGAGAATGTTTCACCCGTTTCTGGTGGTGCAGAAGATGACATGGTGGTAGGAGTCTGTTCTGTTTTTGGTACTGAGATTGTTTCAATTGTTTCTGGAGATGTAGAAGATGATGTGGTGGTAGGAGTCTGTTCTGTTTTTGATACTGAGAATGATTCACCCGTTTCTGGTGATGTAGAAGATGACATGCTGGTAGGATTCTGTAATGTAGTAACTGATGATTTAAAAATGGTGGTAACTGGCTTAAAAATGCCTTCTGTTGGTACAATAGTTTTAAGGGCGGTACTTTCCTGAAGAGCAGTAGATGTCTGTATAACTGTTTCAGATGCTGAGAATGGTGATGATTTTGTGAGACTTATTTCTCTGGTGGGAGTTACAGATACTCTGGTGACCTCAGCTAATGTAGTTCTTTCTCCAGTGGTTGCTTCTGGTACAGAACTTGGTAACATCATGTTATTACTTGTTTTAATAGCTGGAGTAACAGATGTGCTGAGCATGGATAAAGCAGTACTTGTTGGAGTATTCATGGACAGAAGCAGAGTTGCCACTGTGGTTTCACTAGCTGCTTCACTTGAACTTTGTGTGGAAGAGTTTGGCAAAGAACTCACTTGTAACGTAGGAGCTGATACAGATGATGTCATCATTCTTGTTTCTTGTTTTGATGTCAGACTTATTGAGCTGCTTACGTGTGCAGAGCGAGATGCAAATGTGGTTTCTTCTGGCATTGTGTTTCTCACAGAAAAAGCTTGCTGTGATGTACTTGAAGGAAAAGTAGATGTTAATGGTGATGTAGATGTTTCTTTTCTTGTAAATACAGTTGCAGTTGTTGCCACTGACTCACTTAAAGGTATAGTAGCTTCTCTGGTAGACATTGATGTTAATGTTGCTGGTTCAGGAATTGCGCTTGACAAAAGAGAGGTTTTCTCCACTGCTGACATCATCTCTGATGACATCATTGATATGGTTTCTGACTGTACTCTTTTTGTTATACCAGATGTACTTACACCTGTTCCTTCACTTGTTATAGCTGAAGTTGTACTCTCTGCTACTGTGCTTGTTAAGGCTGCAGTAACTGTAGTACTTCCTGGTGGGGATGTTGTGAGTATGCTTGTTTCCTGTGTTGATGGTAACAGTACACTGCTACTTGTTTCTGGTGTAGCTGTTACCGATGCTGTTATTCCTGCTGGTGTGCTAGTCAAACTAGAAGTTTCTTCCATTGTACTTGATTGAAGAATAGACGTCCCTCCTGATGCTGATGTTATCTCTTGCTGTCTACTAGACAATGCTAGAGACGCTGCTGTTATTTCACTTGTAATTCCTGTTGTTTCTTTGGGAGAAGTCAATACCTCTGAGGTTGGTTCCTTAGCCGTGGCTGAGAAAACAGATGTCTTCTCACTTGTTGACATTGTTTCTGATGACATTTGGGTAATACTTGTTGACTGTGCTCCGCTTGTTATAACAGATGTGCTTGTGACCAGTTCACTTGTTGCCGCAGGAGTCAGACTCTCTGTTACTCTGTTTTCTAAGGTTACAGTGGAAGGGGCAGAAGTTTCTTCTGATAAGAGTGTTGTTCCTATTATTGTGCTAGAGACTTCTGCAGTAGGAGATAGGGATGTTGGAGTTACTTTTGCTGGTGTGGTAATCAGAGCAGATGTTTCTTGTGATGTGCTTGATGGAACATTAGATGTTACTGCTGATACTAATGTAATCCCTTTCTCTGTACTGGACAGTGTTGAAATTGCTGCTGTTGTTGCTTCACTTGAGGCTTCTTTGGTGGATATTGATGCTACTGTGGTTGGTTCTTGGGTTGTGGTTAACACAGAAGCTGTCTTTTCACTTGACGCCATTCCTGCTGATGAAATAACTGAAATGGTTTCTGACTGTACTCTGCTTGTTACACCAGATGTACTTACACTTGTTCCCTCACTTGTTACAGCCGACATTGTACTCTCTGCTACTGTGCTTGTTAAGGCTGGAGTAACTGTAGTAGTCTGTGATGGGGATGTTGTGAGTATGCTTGTTTCCTCTGTTGTTGGCAACAACACTCTGTTACTTGTTTCTGGAGTGGCTGTTACTGATGTTGTTATTCCTGCTGGTGTGCTAGTCAGACTAGAAGTTTCTTCCATTGTACTTGATGGAACAATAGACGTCACTCCTGATGTTGATGTTATCTCTTGCTGTCTACTAGACAATGCTAGAGACGCTGCTGTTATTTCACTTGTAATACCTGTTGTTTCTTTGGGGGAAGTCAATGCCTCTGAGGTTGGCTCCTTAGCTGTGGTTGAGAAAACAGATGCCTTTTCACTTGTTGACATTGTTTCTGTTGACATCTGGGTAATACTTGTTGGCTGTGCTCTGCTTGTTATAACAGATGTGCTTGTGACCAGTTCACTGGTTGCCACAGGAGTCAGACTCCCTGTTACTCTGTTTGCAAAAGTTACAGTGGAAGGGGCAGAAGTTTCTTCTGATAAGAGTGTTGTTCCTATTATAGTGCTAGACCTTTCTGCAGTAGGAGATAGGGATGTTGGAGTTACTTCTGCTAGTGTGGTAATCAGAGCAGATGTTTCTTGTGATGTGCTTGGTGGAACACTAGATGTCACTGCTGATACTAATGTAGTCCCTTTCTCTGTACTGGACATTGTTGAAACTGCTGTTCTTGTTGCTTCCCTTGTTGCTTCTTTGGTGGATGTTGATGCTTCTGTAGTTGGTTCTTGGGGTTTAGTTGACAGAGCTAATGTCTTCAGACTTGTTTCTGTTGACATCACTGTAGTACTTGATTGAGTTGTACCTGTTATACTGGACATACTTGGGCTAACTAGTTCAGCTGTTGCAGTGGAAGGAATGCTTCCAGCTATTGTTGTTTCTAAAGCTGAAGTTGGAGGCACTGTACTCAGTTCTAATGTGGGTGTTGTTGATATACCTTCTTCCTGTCCTGATGTTAGCATAATTTTGGTAGGTGTTTTTGGAGTAAAATTTACTGAAGTTGTAGGTAATTCTGCTGATGTTTTTGCCAGAGAGGAACTTTCTTGTGATGTTCTTGATAAAACAGTAGATATCACTGGTGCAGCAGGTGTAGAAGTTATTGTGGTTGAAGGCAAGGTAGTTAAATTCCAGGATGGTCCCTGCCCAACAGGAATCTGAGAGTGAGCAATGATTTCTTCTGTTACAACTGGCAGAGGGGTTGATGTCAGAGGCAAAGTACTTGGCAAGGCCTCGGTTGTCTGTGTATGTACTTTTGTTTCTGAAAGTGGTGGTGTTTGACTTTTTATCGCAGTTGTTTGTCTGGTTGATGGTGGGACCACAGTGCTTGCTTCTTGCATTGTAGTTGATGAAACAACTTTCCCACTTGGCAGACTTATCACTGATGTCACCCCTAATGGAACAGTTGAGTATACAGTTGTTCCTAATACAAGTGAACTTGTGGTAGCTGCTTCACTTACTGCAGCTGAGGTACTACTCTCTGCCATGGTGCTTTCAAACTCTGTGGTTGAAGGCACTGTGGTACTTTCTGTTGTGGACATTAGCTCACTTGTCACATATGTTGATTTTTCTATTATTATGCTTGTTGTTTCTAGCGGATGAGTCTCTAATGTTGTGGTCACTTCTGGTGGTGTGGTAGTCACAGTGGAAATCCCCAGAGATGTACCTGATGGGACATTAGAAGTCACTGTTGATGCTGATGTAATCTCTTGCTGTCTGTTAGATAGTGCTGAAACTCCTGCTGTTGTTTCACTTGTAATAATTGTTGTCTCCTTGGTGGCTGTTGATGCCACTATGGTTGGTTCATGGCTTGTAGTTGACAGAAAAGATGTCTTCTCACTTGATAAAGTTCCTTCTGATGAAATAACTGAAATGGTTTCTGAGTGTACTCTGCTTGTTATACCAGATGTACTTACACTTGTTCCTTCAATTGTTACAGCTGAAGTTGTACTCCCTGCTACTGTGCTAGTTAAGGCTGGAGTAACTGTTGTATTTTGTGATTGGGATGATGTGAGTATGCTTGTTTCCTGTGTTGATGGTAACACTACACGGCTACTTGTTTCTGGTGTAGCAGTTACCGATGCTGTTATTCCTGCTGGTGTGCTAGTCAGACTAGAAGTTTCTTCCATTGTACTTGATGGAACAATAGACGTCACTCCTGATGCTGATGTTATCTCTTGCTGTCTACTAGACAATGCTAGAGATGCTGCTGTTATTTCACTTGTAATACCTGTTGTTTCCTTGGGAGAAGTCAATACCTCTGAGGTTGGTTCCTTAGCTGTGGTTGAGAAAACAGATGTCTTCTCACTTGTTGACATTGTTTCCGATGACATTTGGGTAATACTTGTTGACTGTGCTCCGCTTGTTATAACAGATGTGCTTGTGACCAGTTCACTTGTTGCCGCAGGAGTCAGACTCTCTGTTACTCTATTTTCTAAGGTTACAGTGGAAGGGGCAGAAGTTTCTTTTGTTAAGAGTGTTGTTCCTATTATTGGGCTAGAGACTTCTGCAGTAGGAGATAGGGATGTTGGAGTTACTTCTACTGGTGTGGTAATCAGAGCAGATGTTTCTTGTGATGTGCTTGATGGAACATTAGATGTTACTGCTGAAACTAATGTAGTCCTTTTCTCTGTACTGGACAGTGTTGAAACTGCTGCGGTTATTTCAGCTGTAATTGCTGTCATTTCTTTGGTGGGGGTGGATGCTACTTTGGTTGGTTCTTGGGTTGTGGTTAACACAGAAGCTGTCTTTTCACTTGATGCCGTTCCTGCTAATGAAATAACTGAAATGGTTTCTGACTGTACTCTGCTTGTTACACCAGATGTACTTACACTTGTTCCCTCACTTGTTACAGCCGACATTGTACTCTCTGCTGCTGTGCTTGTTAAGGCTGGAGCAACTGTAGTAGTCTGTGATGGGGATGTTGTGAGTATGCTTGTTTCCTCTGTTGATGGCAACAACACTCTGTTACTTGTTTCTGGAGTGGCGGTTACTGATGTTGTTATTCCTGCTGGTGTGCTAGTCAGACTAGAAGTTTCTTCCAGTGTACTTGATAGAACAATAGACGTCACTCCTGATGCTGTTATCTCTTGCTGTCTACTAGACAATGCTAGAGACGCTGTTGTTATTTCACTTGTAATACCTGTTGTTTCTTTGGGAGAAGTCAATGCCTCTGAGGTTGGTTCCTTAGCTGTGGTTGAGAAAACAGATGTCTTCTCACTTGTTGACATTGTTTCTGTTGACATCTGGGTAATTCTTGTAGACTGTGCTCTGCTTGTTATAACAGATGTGCTTGTGACCAGTTCACTTGTTGCCACAGGTGTCAGACTCTCTGTTACTCTGGTTGCTAAAGTTACAGTGGAAGGGGCAGAAGTTTCTTCTGATAAGAGTGTTGTTCCTATTATTGTGCTAGAGACTTCTGCAGTAGGAGATAGGGATGTTGGAGTTACTTCTACTGGTGTGGTAATCAGAACAGATGTTTCTTGTGATGTGCTTGGTGGAACATTAGATGTTACTGCTGATACTAATGTAGTCCTTTTCTCTATACTGGACAGTGTTGAAACTGCTGCTGTTGTTTCAGCTGTAATTGCTGTCATTTCTTTGGTGAGTGCTGATGCTACTGTGATTGGTTCTTGGGTTTCAGTTGACAGAGCTGATGTCTTCTCACTTGAAGAAGTCCCTTCTGATGAAATAACTGAAGTGGTTTCTGACTGTACTCTGCTTGTTATACCAGATGTACTTACACTTGTTCCTTCAATTGTTACAGCTGAAGTTGTACTCTCTGCTACTGTGCTAGTTAAGGCTGGAGTAACTGTTGTATTTTGTGATTGGGATGATGTGAGTATGCTTGTTTCCTGTGTTGATGGTAACAGTACACTGCTACTTGTTTCTGGTGTAGCTGTTACCGATGCTGTTATTCCTGCTGGTGTGCTAGTCAGACTAGAAGTTTCTTCCAGTGTACTTGATAGAACAATAGACGTCACTCCTGATGCTGATGTTATCTCTTGCTGTTTACTAGACAATGCTAGAGACGCTGTTGTTATTTCACTTGTAATACCTGTTGTTTCTTTGGGAGAAGTCAATGCCTCTGAGGTTGGTTCCTTAGCTGTGGTTGAGAAAACAGATGTCTTCTCACTTGTTGACATTGTTTCTGTTGACATCTGGGTAATTCTTGTTGACTGGGATCCGCTTGTTATAACAGATGTGCTTGTGACCAGTTCACTTGTTGCCACAGGTGTCAGACTCTCTGTTACTCTGTTTGCTAAAGTTCCAGTGGAAGGGGCAGAAGTTTCTTCTGATAAGAGTGTTGTTCCTATTATTGTGCTAGAGACTTTTGCAGTAGGAGATAGGGATGTTGGAGTTACTTCTACTGGTGTGGTAATCAGAACAGATGTTTCTTGTGATGTGCTTGATGGAACATTAGATGTTACTGCTGATACTAATGTAGTCCTTTTCTCTATACTGGACATTGTTGAAACTGCTGCTATTGTTTCAGCTGTAATTGCTGTCATTTCTTTGGTGAGTGCTGATGCTACTGTGATTGGTTCTTGGGTTTCAGTTGACAGAGCTGATGTCTTCTCACTTGAAGAAGTCCCTTCTGATGAAATAACTGAAGTGGTTTCTGACTGTACTCTGCTTGTTATACCAGATGTACTTACACTTGTTCCTTCACTTGTTACAGCTGAAGTTGTACTCTCTGCTACTGTGCTAGTTAAGTCTGGAGTAACTGTTGTATTTTGTGATTGGGATGATGTGAGTATGCTTGTTTCCTGTGTTGATGGTAACAGTACACTGCTACTTGTTTCTGGTGTAGCTGTTACCGATGCTGTTATTCCTGCTGGTGTGCTAGTCAGACTAGAAATTTCTTCCAGTGTACTTGATAGAACAATAGACATCACTCCTGATGTTGATGTTATCTCTTGCTGTCTACTAGACAATGCTAGAGACGCTGCTGTTATTTCACTTGTAATACCTGTTGTTTCTTTGGGGGAAGTCAATGCCTCTGAGGTTGGCTCTTTAGCCGTGGTTGAGAAAACAGATGCCTTTTCACTTGTTGACATTGTTTCTGTTGACATCTGGGTAATACTTGTTGGCTGTGCTCTGCTTGTTATAACAGATGTGCTTGTGACCAGTTCACTGGTTGCCACAGGAGTCAGACTTTCTGTTACTTTGTTTGCTAAAGTTATAGTGGAAGAGGTAGAGGTTTCTTTTGATAAGAGTGTTGTTCCTGTTATAGTGCTAGACCTTTCTGCAGTAGGAGATAGGGATGTTGGAGTTACTTCTGCTGGTGTGGTAATCAGAACAGATGTTTCTTGTGATGTGCTTGGTGGAACACTAGATGTCACTGCTGATACTAATGTAGTCCCTTTCTCTGTACTGGACATTGTTGAAACTGCTGTTCTTGTTGCTTCGCTTGTTGCTTCTTTGGTGGATGTTGATGCTTCTGTAGTTGGTTCTTGGGGTTTAGTTGACAGAGCTAATGTCTTCAGACTTGTTTCTGTTGACATCACTGTAGTACTTGATTGAGTTGTACCTGTTATACTGGACGTACTTGTGCTAACTAGTTCAGCTGTTGCAGTGGAAGGACTGCTTCCAGCTATTGTTGTTTCTAAAGCTGAAGTTGGAGGCACTGTACTCAGTTCTAATGTGGGTGTTGTTGATATACCTTCTTCCTGTCCTGATGTTAGCATAATTTTGGTAGGTGTTTTTGGAGTAAAATTTACTGAAGTTGTAGGTAATTCTGCTGATGTTTTTGCCAGAGAGGAACTTTCTTGTGATGTTCTTGATAAAACAGTAGATATCACTGGTGCAGCAGGTGTAGAAGTTATTGTGGTTGAAGGCAAGGTAGTTAAATTCCAGGATGGTCCCTGCCCAACAGGAATCTGAGAGTGAGCAATGATTTCTTCTGTTACAACTGGCAGAGGGGTTGATGTCAGAGGCAAAGTACTTGGCAAGGCCTCGATTGTCTGTGTTTGTACTTTTGTTTCTGAAAGTGGTGGTGTTTGGCTTTTTATCACAGTTATTTGTCTGGTTGATGTTGGGACCACAGTGCTTGCTTCTTGCATTGTAGTTGATGAAACAACTTTCCCACTTGGCAGACTTATCACTGATGTCACCCCTAATGGAACAGTTGAGTATACAGTTGTTCCTAATACAAGTGAACTTTTGGTAGCTGCTTCACTTACTGCAGCTGAGGTACTACTCTCTGCCATGGTGCTTTCCAACTCTGTGGTTGAAGGCACTGTGGTACTTTCTGTTGTGGACATTAGCTCACTTGTCACATATGTTGATTTTTCTATTATTATGCTTGTTGTTTCTAGCGGATGAGTCTCTAATGTTGTGGTCACTTCTGGTGGTGTGGTAGTCACAGTGGAAATTCCCAGAGATGTACCTGATGGGACATTAGAAGTCACTGTTGATGCTGATGTAATCTCTTGCTGTCTGTTAGATAGTGCTGAAACTCCTGCTGTTGTTTCACTTGTAATAATTGTTGTCTCCTTGGTGGCTGTTGATGCCACTATGGTTGGTTCATGGCTTGTAGTTGACAGAAAAGATGTCTTCTCACTTGATAAAGTTCCTTCTGATGAAATAACTGAAATGGTTTCTGAGTGTACTCTGCTTGTTATACCAGATGTACTTACACTTGTTCCTTCAATTGTTACAGATGAAGTTGTACTCTCTGCTACTGTGCTTGTTAAGGCTGCAGTAACTGTAGTAGTTTGTGATGGGGATGATGTGAGTATGCTTGTTTCCTGTGTTGATGGTAACAGTACACGGCTACTTGTTTCTGGTGTAGCTGTTACCGATGCTGTTATTCCTGCTGGTATGCTAGTCAGACTAGAAGTTTCTTCCATTGTACTTGATGGAACAATAGACGTCACTCCTGATGCTGATGTTATCTCTTGCTGTCTACTAGACAATGCTAGAGATGCTGCTGTTATTTCACTTGTAATACCTGTTGTTTCCTTGGGAGAAGTCAATACCTCTGAGGTTGGTTCCTTAGCTGTGGTTGAGAAAACAGATGTCTTCTCACTTGTTGACATTGTTTCCGATGACATTTGGGTAATACTTGTTGACTGTGCTCCGCTTGTTATAACAGATGTGCTTGTGACCAGTTCACTTGTTGCCGCAGGAGTCAGACTCTCTGTTACTCTATTTTCTAAGGTTACAGTGGAAGGGGCAGAAGTTTCTTCTGATAAGAGTGTTGTTCCTATTATTGGGCTAGAGACTTCTGCAGTAGGAGATAGGGATGTTGGAGTTACTTCTACTGGTGTGGTAATCAGAGCAGATGTTTCTTGTGATGTGCTTGATGGAACATTAGATGTTACTGCTGATACTAATGTAGTCCTTTTCTCTGTACTGGACAGTATTGAAACTGCTGCGGTTATTTCAGCTGTAATTGCTGTCATTTCTTTGGTGGGGGTGGATGCTACTTTGGTTGGTTCTTGGGTTGTGGTTAACACAGAAGCTGTCTTTTCACTTGATGCCGTTCCTGCTGATGAAATAACTGAAATGGTTTCTGACTGTACTCTGCTTGTTACACCAGATGTACTTACACTTGTTCCCTCACTTGTTACAGCCGACCTTGTACTCTCTGCTACTGTGCTTGTTAAGGCTGGAGTAACTGTAGTAGTCTGTGATGGGGATGTTGTGAGTATGCTTGTTTCCTCTGTTGGCAACAACACTCTGTTACTTGTTTCTGGAGTGGCTGTTACTGATGTTGTTATTCCTGCTGGTGTGCTAGTCAGACTAGAAGTTTCTTCCAGTGTACTTGATAGAACAATAGACGTCACTCCTGATGCTGTTATCTCTTGCTGTCTACTAGACAATGCTAGAGACGCTGTTGTTATTTCACTTGTAATACCTGTTGTTTCTTTGGGAGAAGTCAATGCCTCTGAGGTTGGTTCCTTAGCTGTGGTTGAGAAAACAGATGTCTTCTCACTTGTTGACATTGTTTCTGTTGACATCTGGGTAATTCTTGTAGACTGTGCTCCGCTTGTTATAACAGATGTGCTTGTGACCAGTTCACTTGTTGCCACAGGTGTCAGACTCTCTGTTACTCTGGTTGCTAAAGTTACAGTGGAAGGGGCAGAAGTTTCTTCTGATAAGAGTGTTGTTCCTATTATTGTGCTAGAGACTTCTGCAGTAGGAGATAGGGATGTTGGAGTTACTTCTACTGGTGTGGTAATCAGAACAGATGTTTCTTGTGATGTGCTTGATGGAACACTAGATGTCACTGCTGATACTAATGTAGTCCTTTTCTCTATACTGGACAGTGTTGAAACCGCTGCTGTTGTTTCAGCTGTAATTGCTGTCATTTCTTTGGTGAGTGCTGATGCTACTGTGATTGGTTCTTGGGTTTCAGTTGACAGAGCTGATGTCTTCTCACTTGAAGAAGTTCCTTCTGATGAAATAACTGAAGTGGTTTCTGACTGTACTCTGCTTGTTATACCAGATGTACTTACACTTGTTCCTTCACTTGTTACAGCTGAAGTTGTACTCTCTGCTACTGTGCTTGTTAAGGCTGGAGTAACTGTAGTATTTTGTGATTGGGATGATGTGAGTATGCTTGTTTCCTGTGTTGATGGTAACAGTACACGGCTACTTGTTTCTGGTGTAGCTGTTACCGATGCTGTTATTCCTGCTGGTGTGCTAGTCAGACTAGAAATTTCTTCCAGTGTACTTGATAGAACAATAGACATCACTCCTGATGTTGATGTTATCTCTTGCTGTCTACTAGACAATGCTAGAGACGCTGCTATTTCACTTGTAATACCTGTTGTTTCCTTGGGGGAAGTCAATACCTCTGAGGTTGGTTCCTTAGCTGTGGTTGAGAAAACAGATGTCTTCTCACTTGCTGACATTGTTTCTGATGACATTTGGGTAATACTTGTTGACTGTGCTCCGCTTGTTATAACAGATGTGCTTGTGACCAGTTCACTTGTTGCCGCAGGAGTCAGACTCTCTGTTACTCTGTTTTCTAAGGTTACAGTGGAAGGGGCAGAAGTTTCTTCTGATAAGAGTGTTGTTCCTATTATTGTGCTAGACCTTTCTGCAGTAGGAGATAGGGATGTTGGAGTTACTTCTGCTGGTGTGGTAATCAGAACAGATGTTTCTTGTGATGTGCTTGGTGGAACACTAGATGTCACTGCTGATACTAATGTAGTCCCTTTCTCTGTACTGGACATTGTTGAAACTGCTGTTCTTGTTGCTTCGCTTGTTGCTTCTTTGGTGGATGTTGATGCTTCTATAGTTGGTTCTTGGGGTTTAGTTGACAGAGCGAATGTCTTCAGACTTGTTTCTGTTGACATCACTGTAGTACTTGATTGAGTTGTACCTGTTATACTGGACGTACTTGGGCTAACTAGTTCAGCTGTTGCAGTGGAAGGACTGCTTCCAGCTATTGTTGTTTCTAAAGCTGAAGTCAGAGGCACTGTACTCAGTTCTAATGTGGGTGTTGTTGATATAACTTCTTCCTGTCCTGATGTTAGCATAAGTTTGGTAGGTGTTTTTGGAGTAAAATTTACTGAAGTTGTAGGTAATTCTGCTGATGTCTTTGCCAGAGAGGAACTTTCTTGTGATGTTCTTGATAAAACAGTAGATATCACTGGTGCAGCAGGTGTAGAAGTTATTGTGGTTGAAGGCAAGGTAGTTAAATTCCAGGATGGTCCCTGCCCAACAGGAATCTGAGAGTGAGCAATGATTTCTTCTGTTACAACTGGCAGAGGGGTTGATGTCAGAGGCAAAGTACTTGGCAAGGCCTCGGTTGTCTGTGTTTGTACTTTTGTTTCTGAAAGTGGTGGTGTTTGACTTTTTATCACAGTTGTTTGTCTGGTTGATGTTGGGACCACAGTGCTTGCTTCTTGCATTGTAGTTGATGAAACAACTTTCCCACTTGGCAGACTTATCACTGATGTCACCCCTAATGGAACAGTTGAGTATACAGTTGTTCCTAATACAAGTGAACTTGTGGTAGCTGCTTCACTTACTGCAGCTGAGGTACTACTCTCTGCCATGGTGCTTTCAAACTCTGTGGTTGAAGGCACTGTGGTACTTTCTGTTGTGGACATTAGCTCACTGGTCACATATTTTGATTTTTCTATTATTATGCTTGTTGTTTCTAGCGGATGAGTCTCTAATGTTGTGGTCACTTCTGGTGGTGTGGTAGTCACAGTGGAAATTCCCAGAGATGTACCTGATGGGACATTAGAAGTCACTGTTGATGCTGATGTAATCTCTTGCTGTCTGTTAGATAGTGCTGAAACTCCTGCTGTTGTTTCACTTGTAATAATTGTTGTCTCCTTGGTGGCTGTTGATGCCACTATGGTTGGTTCATGGCTTGTAGTTGACAGAAAAGATGTCTTCTCACTTGATAAAGTTCCTTCTGATGAAATAACTGAAATGGTTTCTGAGTGTACTCTGCTTGTTATACCAAATGTACTTACACTTGTTCCTTCACTTGTTAACGCTGAAGTTGTACTCTCTGCTACTATGCTTGTTAAGGCTGGAGTAACTGTAGTAGTTTGTGATGGGGATGATGTGAGTATGCTTGTTTCCTGTGTTGATGGTAACAGTACACTGCTACTTGTTTCTGGTGTAGCTGTTACCGATGCTGTTATTCCTGCTGGTGTGCTAGTCAGACTAGAAGTTTCTTCCATTGTACTTGATGGAACAATAGACGTCACTCCTGATGCTGATGTTATCTCTTGCTGTCTACTAGACAATGCTAGAGACGCTGCTGTTATTTCACTTGTAATACCTGTTGTTTCCTTGGGAGAAGTCAATACCTCTGAGGTTGGTTCCTTAGCTGTGGTTGAGAAAACAGATGTCTTCTCACTTGTTGACATTGTTTCTGATGACATTTGGGTAATACTTGTTGACTGTGCTCCGCTTGTTATAACAGATGTGCTTGTGACCAGTTCACTTGTTGCCGCAGGAGTCAGACTCTCTGTTACTCTGTTTGCTAAGGTTACAGTGGAAGGGGCAGAAGTTTCTTCTGATAAGAGTGTTGTTCCTATTATTGTGCTAGAGACTTCTGCAGTTGGAGATAGGGATGTTGGAGTTACTTTTGCTGGTGTGGTAATCAGAGCAGATGTTTCTTGTGATGTGTTTGATGGAACATTAGATGTTACTTCTGATACTAATGTAGTCCCTTTCTCTGTACTGGACAGTGTTGAAATTGCTGCTGTTGTTGCTTCACTTGATGCTTCTTTGGTGGATATTGATGCTACTGTGGTTGGTTCTTGGGTTGTGGTTAACACAGAAGCTGTCTTTTCACTTGATGCCATTCCTGCTGATGAAATAACTGAAATGGTTTCTGACTGTACTCTGCTTGTTACACCAGATGTACTTACACTTGTTCCCTCACTTGTTACAGCCGACATTGTACTCTCTGCTACTGTGCTTGTTAAGGCTGGAGTAACTGTAGTAGTCTGTGATGGGGATGTTGTGAGTATGCTTGTTTCCTCTGTTGTTGGCAACAACACTCTGTTACTTGTTTCTGGAGTGGCTGTTACTGATGTTGTTATTCCTGCTGGTGTGCTAGTCAGACTAGAAGTTTCTTCCGGTGTACTTGATAGAACAATAGACGTTACTCCTGATGCTGATGTTATCTCTTGCTGTCTACTAGGCAATGCTAGAGACGCTGTTGTTATTTCACTTGTAATACCTGTTGTTTCTTTGGGAGAAGTCAATGCCTCTGAGGTTGGTTCCTTAGCTGTGGTTGAGAAAACAGATGTCTTCTCACTTGTTGACATTGTTTCTGTTGACATCTGGATAATTCTTGTTGACTGGGATCCGCTTGTTATAACAGATGTGCTTGTGACCAGTTCACTTGTTGCCACAGGTGTCAGACTCTCTGTTACTCTGTTTGCTAAAGTTACAGTGGAAGGGGCAAAAGTTTCTTCTGATAAGAGTGTTGTTCCTATTATTGTGCTAGAGACTTCTGCAGTAGGAGATAGGGATGTTGGAGTTACTTCTACTGGTGTGGTAATTAGAACAGATGTTTCTTGTGATGTGCTTGATGGAACATTAGATGTTACTGCTGATACTAATGTAGTCCCTTTCTCTGTACTGGACATTGTTGAAACTGCTGCTGTTGTTTCAGCTGTAATTGCTGTCATTTCTTTGGTGAGTGCTGATGCTACTGTGATTGGTTCTTGGGTTTCAGTTGACAGAGCTGATGTCTTCTCACTTGAAGAAGTCCCTTCTGATGAAATAACTGAAGTGGTTTCTGACTGTACTCTGCTTGTTATACCAGATGTACTTACACTTGTTCCTTCAATTGTTACAGCTGAAGTTGTACTCTCTGCTACTGTGCTAGTTAAGGCTGGAGTAACTGTTGTATTTTGTGATTGGGATGATGTGAGTATGCTTGTTTCCTGTGTTGATGGTAACAGTACACGGCTACTTGTTTCTGGTGTAGCTGTTACCGATGCTGTTATTCCTGCTGGTGTGCTAGTCAGACTAGAAGTTTCTTCCATTGTACTTGATGGAACAATAGACGTCACTCCTGATGCTGATGTTATCTCTTGCTGTCTACTAGACAATGCTAGAGACGCTGCTGTTATTTCACTTGTAATACCTGTTGTTTCCTTGGGAGAAGTCAATGCCTCTGAGGTTGGCTCCTTAGCCGTGGTTGAGAAAACAGAAGCTTTTTCACTTGTTGACATTGTTTCTGTTGACATCTGGGTAATACTTGTTGGCTGTGCTCTGCTTGTTATAACAGATGTGCTTGTGACCAGTTCACTGGTTGCCACAGGAGTCAGACTCTCTGTTACTCTGTTTGCTAAAGTTATAGTGGAAGAGGTAGAGCTTTCTTCTGATAAGAGTGTTGTTCCTATTATAGTGCTAGACCTTTCTGCAGTAGGAGATAGGGATGTTGGAGTTACTTTTGCTGGTGTGGTAATCAAAACAGATGTTTCTTGTGATGTGCTTGGTGGAACACTAGATGTCACTGCTGATACTAATGTAGTCCCTTTCTCTGTACTGGACATTGTTGAAACTGCTGTTCTTGTTGCTTCGCTTGTTGCTTCTTTGGTGGATGTTGATGCTTCTGTAGTTGGTTCTTGGGGTTTAGTTGACAGAGCTAATGTCTTCAGACTTGTTTCTGTTGACATCACTGTAGTACTTGATTGAGTTGTACCTGTTATACTGGACGTACTTGGGCTAACTAGTTCAGCTGTTGCAGTGGAAGGACTGCTTCCAGCTATTGTTGTTTCTAAAGCTGAAGTCAGAGGCACTGTACTCAGTTCTAATGTGGGTGTTGTTGATATACCTTCTTCCTGTCCTGATGTTAGCATAAGTTTGGTAGGTGTTTTTGGAGTAAAATTTACTGAAGTTGTAGGTAATTCTGTTGATGTCTTTGCCAGAGAGGAAGTTTCTTGTGATGTTCTTGATAAAACAGTAGATATCACTGGTGCAGCAGGTGTAGAAGTTATTGTGGTTGAAGGCAAGGTAGTTAAATTCCAGGATGGTCCCTGCCCAACAGCAATCTGAGAGTGAGCAATGATTTCTTCTGTTACAACTGGCAGAGGGGTTGATGTCAGAGGCAAAGTACTTGGCAAGGCCTCGGTTGTCTGTGTTTGTACTTTTGTTTCTGAAAGAGGTGGTGTTTGACTTTTTATCACAGTTATTTGTCTGGTTGATGTTGGGACCACAGTGCTTGCTTCTTGCATTGTAGTTGATGAAACAACTTTCCCACTTGGCAGACTTATCACTGATGTCACCCCTAATGGAACAGTTGAGTATACAGTTGTTCCTAATACAATTGAACTTGTTGTAGCTACTTCACTTACTGCAGCTGAGGTACTACTCTCTGCCATGGTGCTTTCAAACTCTGTGGTTGAAGGCACTGTGGTACTTTCTGTTGTGGACATTAGCTCACTGGTCACATATGTTGATTTTTCTATTATTATGCTTGTTGTTTCTAGCGGATGAGTCTCTAATGTTGTGGTCACTTCTGGTGGTGTGGTAGTCACAGTGGAAATTCCCAGAGATGTACCTGATGGGACATTAGAAGTCACTGTTGATGCTGATGTAATCTCTTGCTGTCTGTTAGATAGTGCTGAAACTCCTGCTGTTGTTTCACTTGTAATAATTGTTGTCTCCTTGGTGGCTGTTGATGCCACTATGGTTGGTTCATGGCTTGTAGTTGACAGAAAAGATGTCTTCTCACTTGATAAAGTTCCTTCTGATGAAATAACTGAAGTGGTTTCTGACTGTACTCTGCTTGTTATACCAGATGTACTTACACTTGTTCCTTCAATTGTTACAGCTGAAGTTGTACTCTCTGCTACTGTGCTAGTTAAGGCTGGAGCAACTGTTGTATTTTGTGATTGGGATGATGTGAGTATGCTTGTTTCCTGTGTTGATGGTAACAGTACACTGCTACTTGTTTCTGGTGTAGCTGTTACCGATGCTGTTATTCCTGCTGGTGTGCTAGTCAGACTAGAAGTTTCTTCCATTGTACTTGATGGAACAATAGACGTCACTCCTGATGCTGATGTTATCTCTTGCTGTCTACTAGACAATGCTAGAGACGCTGCTGTTATTTCACTTGTAATACCTGTTGTTTCCTTGGGGGAAGTCAATACCTCTGAGGTTGGTTCCTTAGCTGTGGTTGAGAAAACAGATGTCTTCTCACTTGTTGACATTGTTTCTGATGACATTTGGGTAATACTTGTTGACTGTGCTCTGCTTGTTATAACAGACGTGCTTGTGACCAGTTCACTTGTTGCCGCAGGAGTCAGACTCTCTGTTACTCTGTTTGCTAAGGTTACAGTGGAAGGGGAAGAAGTTTCTTCTGATAAGAGTGTTGTTCCTATTATTGGGCTAGAGACTTCTGCAGTAGGAGATAGGGATGTTGGAGTTACTTTTGCTGGTGTGGTAATCAGAGCAGATGTTTCTTGTGATGTGCTTGATGGAACATTAGATGTTACTGCTGATACTAATGTAGTCCCTTTCTCTGTACTGGACAGTGTTGAAATTGCTGCTGTTGTTGCTTCACTTGAGGCTTCTTTGGTGGATATTGATGCTACTGTGGTTGGTTCTTGGGTTGTGGTTAACACAGAAGCTGTCTTTTCACTTGATGCCATTCCTGCTGATGAAATAACTGAAATGGTTTCTGACTGTACTCTGCTTGTTACACCAGATGTACTTACACTTGTTCCCTCACTTGTTACAGCCGACATTGTACTCTCTGCTACTGTGCTTGTTAAGGCTGGAGTAACTGTAGTAGTCTGTGATGGGGATGTTGTGAGTATGCTTGTTTCCTCTGTTGTTGGCAACAACACTCTGTTACTTGTTTCTGGAGTGGCTGTTACTGATGTTGTTATTCCTGCTGGTGTGCTAGTCAGACTAGAAGTTTCTTCCAGTGTACTTGATAGAACAATAGACGTTACTCCTGATGCTGATGTTATCTCTTGCTGTCTACTAGACAATGCTAGAGACGCTGCTGTTATTTCAGTTGTAATACCTGTTGTTTCTTTGGGAGAAGTCAATGCCTCTGAGGTTGGTTCCTTAGCTGTAGTTGAGAAAACAGATGTCTTCTCACTTGTTGACATTGTTTCTGTTGACATCTGGGTAATACTTGCTGGCTGTGCTCTGCTTGTTATAACAGATGTGCTTGTGACCAGTTCACTTGTTGCCACAGGTGTCAGACTCTCTGTTACTCTGTTTGCTAAAGTTACAGTGGAAGGGGCAGAAGTTTCTTCTGATAAGAGTGTTGTTCCTGTTATTGTGCTAGAGACTTCTACAGTAGGAGATAGGAATGTTGGAGTTACTTCTACTGGTGTGGTAATCAGAACAGATGTTTCTTGTGATGTGCTTGGTGGAACATTAGATGTCACTGCTGATGCTAATGTAGTCCTTTTCTCTGTACTGGACATTGTTGAAACTGCTGCTGTTGTTTCAGCTGTAATTGCTGTCATTTCTTTGGTGAGTGCTGATGCTACTGTGATTGGTTCTTGGGTTTCAGTTGACAGAGCTGATGTCTTCTCACTTGAAGAAGTCCCTTCTGATGAAATAACTGAAGTGGTTTCTGACTGTACTCTGCTTGTTATACCAGATGTACTTACACTTGTTCCTTCAATTGTTACAGCTGAAGTTGTACTCTCTGCTACTGTGCTTGTTAAGGCTGGAGTAACTGTAGTAGTTTGTGATGGGGATGATGTGAGTATGCTTGTTTCCTGTGTTGATGGTAACAGTACACTGCTACTTGTTTCTGGTGTAGCTGTTACCGATGCTGTTATTCCTGCTGGTGTGCTAGTCAGACTAGAAGTTTCTTCCATTGTACTTGATGGAACAATAGACGTCACTCCTGATGCTGATGTTATCTCTTGCTCTCTACTAGACAATGCTAGAGACGCTGCTGTTATTTCACTTGTAATACCTGTTGTTTCCTTGGGAGAAGTCAATACCTCTGAGGTTGGTTCCTTAGCTGTGGTTGAGAAAACAGATGTCTTCTCACTTGTTGACATTGTTTCTGATGACATTTGGGTAATACTTGTTGACTGTGCTCCGCTTGTTATAACAGATGTGCTTGTGACCAGTTCACTTGTTGCCGCAGGAGTCAGAATCTCTGTTACTCTGTTTTCTAAGGTTACAGTGGAAGGGGCAGAAGTTTCTTCTGATAAGAGTGTTGTTCCTATTATTGTGCTAGAGACTTCTGCAGTAGGAGATAGGGATGTTGGAGTTACTTTTGCTGGTGTGGTAATCAGAGCAGATGTTTCTTGTGATGTGCTTGATGGAACATTAGATGTTACTGCTGATACTAATGTAGTCCCTTTCTCTGTACTGGACAGTGTTGAAATTGCTGCTGTTGTTGCTTCACTTGAGGCTTCTTTGGTGGATATTGATGCTACTGTGGTTAGTTCTTGGGTTGTGGTTAACACAGAAGCTGTCTTTTCACTTGATGCCATTCCTGCTGATGAAATAACTGAAATGGTTTCTGACTGAACTCTGCTTGTTACACCAGATGTACTTACACTTGTTCCCTCACTTGTTACAGCCGACCTTGTACTCTCTGCTACTGTGCTTGTTAAGGCTGGAGTAACTGTAGTAGTCTGTGATGGGGATGTTGTGAGTATGCTTGCTTCCTCTGTTGTTGGCAACAACACTCTGTTACTTGTTTCTGGAGTGGCTGTTACTGATGTTGTTATTCCTGCTGGTGTGCTAGTCAGACTAGAAGTTTCTTCCAGTGTACTTGATAGAAGAATAGACGTTACTCCTGATGCTGATGTTATCTCTTGCTGTCTACTAGACAATGCTAGAGATGCTGCTGTTATTTCACTTGTAATACCTGTTGTTTCTTTGGGAGAAGTCAATGCCTCTGAGGTTGGTTCCTTAGCTGTAGTTGAGAAAACAGATGTCTTCTCACTTGTTGACATTGTTTCTGTTGACATCTGGGTAATTCTTGTTGACTGTGCTCCGCTTGTTATAACAGATGTGCTTGTGACCAGTTCACTTGTTGCCACAGGTGTCAGACTCTCTGTTAATCTGGTTGCTAAAGTTACAGTGGAAGGGGCAGAAGTTTCTTCTGATAAGAGTGTTGTTCCTGTTATTGTGCTAGAGACTTCTACAGTAGGAGATAGGAATGTTGGAGTTACTTCTACTGGTGTGGTAATCAGAACAGATGTTTCTTGTGATGTGCTTGGTGGAACATTAGATGTCACTGCTGATGCTAATGTAGTCCTTTTCTCTGTACTGGACATTGTTGAAACTGCTGCTGTTGTTTCAGCTGTAATTGCTGTCATTTCTTTGGTGAGTGCTGATGCTACTGTGATTGGTTCTTGGGTTTCAGTTGACAGAGCTGATGTCTTCTCACTTGAAGAAGTCCCTTCTGATGAAATAACTGAAGTGGTTTCTGACTGTACTCTGCTTGTTATACCAGATGTACTTACACTTGTTCCTTCACTTGTTACAGCTGAAGTTGTACTCTCTACTACTATGCTTGTTAAGGCTGGAGTAACTGTAGTACTTCCTGATGGGGATGTTGTGAGTATGCTTGTTTCCTGTGTTGATGGTAACAGTACACGGCTACTTGTTTCTGGTGTAGCTGTTACCAATGCTGTTATTCCTGCTGGTGTGCTAGTCAGACTAGAAGTTTCTTCCATTGTACTTGATGGAACAATAGACGTCACTCCTGATGCTGATGTTATCTCTTGCTGTCTACTAGACAATGCTAGAGACGCTGCTGTTATTTCACTTGTAATACCTGTTGTTTCCTTGGGAGAAGTCAATACCTCTGAGGTTGGTTCCTTAGCTGTGGTTAAGAAAACAGATGTCTTCTCACTTGTTGACATTGTTTCTGATGACATTTGGGTAATACTTGTTGACTGTGCTCCGCTTGTTATAACAGATGTGCTTGTGACCAGTTCACTTGTTGCCGCAGGAGTCAGACTCTCTGTTACTCTGTTTTCTAAGGTTACAGTGGAAGGGGCAGAAGTTTCTTCTGATAAGAGTGTTGTTCCTATTATTGTGCTAGAGACTTCTGCAGTAGGAGTTAGGGATGTTGGAGTTACTTTTGCTGGTGTGGTAATCAGAGCAGATGTTTCTTGTGATGTGCTTGATGGAACATTAGATGTTACTGCTGATACTAATGTAATCCCTTTCTCTGTACTGGACAGTGTTGAAATTGCTGCTGTTGTTGCTTCACTTGAGGCTTCTTTGGTGGATATTGATGCTACTGTGGTTGGTTCTTGGGTTGTGGTTAACACAGAAGCTGTCTTTTCACTTGATGCCATTCCTTCTGATGAAATAACTGAAATGGTTTCTGACTGTACTCTGCTTGTTATACCAGATGTACTTTCACTTGTCCCTTCACTTGTTACAGCTGAAGTTGTAGTCTCTGCTACTGTGCTTGTTAAGGCTGGAGTAACTGTAGTAGTCTGTGATGGGGATGTTGTGAGTATGCTTGTTTCCTCTGTTGTTGGCAACAACACTCTGTTACTTGTTTCTGGAGTGGCTGTTACTGATGTTGTTATTCCTGCTGGTGTGCTAGTCAGACTAGAAGTTTCTTCCAGTGTACTTGATAGAACAATAGACGTTACTCCTGATGCTGATGTTATCTCTTGCTGTCTACTAGACAATGCTAGAGACGCTGCTGTTATTTCAGTTGTAATACCTGTTGTTTCTTTGGGGGAAGTCAATGCCTCTGAGGTTGGTTCCTTAGCTGTAGTTGAGAAAACAGATGTCTTCTCACTTGTTGACATTGTTTCTGTTGACATCTGGGTAATACTTGTTGGCTGTGCTCCGCTTGTTATAACAGATGTGCTTGTGACCAGTTCACTTGTTGCCACAGGTGTCAGACTCTCTGTTACTCTGTTTGCTAAAGTTACAGTGGAAGGGGCAGAAGTTTCTTCTGATAAGAGTGTTGTTCCTATTATTGTGCTAGAGACTTCTACAGTAGGAGATAGGAATGTTGGAGTTACTTCTACTGATGTGCTAATCAGAACAGATGTTTCTTGTGATGTGCTTGGTGGAACACTAGATGTCACTGCTGATACTAATGTAGTCCCCTTCTCTATACTGGACATTGTTGAAACTGCTGCTGTTGTTTCAGCTGTAATTGCTGTCATTTCTTTGGTGAGTGCTGATGCTACTGTGATTGGTTCTTGGGTTTCAGTTGACAGAGCTGATGTCTTCTCACTTGAAGAAGTCCCTTCTGATGAAATAACTGAAGTGGTTTCTGACTGTACTCTGCTTGTTATACCAGATGTACTTACACTTGTTCCTTCAGTTGTTACAGCTGAAGTTGTACTCTCTGCTACTGTGCTAGTTAAGGCTGCAGTAACTGTAGTACTTCCTGGTGGGGATGTTGTGAGTATGCTTGTTTCCTGTGTTGATGGTGACAGTACACTGCTACTTGTTTCTGGTGTAGCTGTTACCGATGCTGTTATTCCTGCTGGTGTGCTAGTCAGACTAGAAGTTTCTTCCAGTGTACTTGATAGAGCAATAGACGTCACTTCAGATGCTGATGTTATCTCTTGCTGTCTACTAGACAATGCTAGAGACGCTGCTGTTATTTCACTTGTAATACCTGTTGTTTCTTTGGGAGAAGTCAATGCCTCTGAGGTTGGTTCCTTAGCTGTGGTTGAGAAAACAGATGCTTTCTCACTTATTGACATTGTTTCTGATGATATTTGTGTAATACTTGTTGGCTGTGCACCGCTTGTTATAACAGATGTGCTTGTGACCAGTTCACTGGTTGCCACAGGAGTCAGACTCTCTGTTACTCTGTTTGCTAAAGTTACAGTGGAAGGGGCAGAAGTTTCTTCTGATAAGAGTGCTGTTCCTATTATTGTTCTAGAGACTTCTACAGTAGGAGATAGGAATGTTGGAGTTACTTCTACTGGTGTGCTAATCAGAACAGATGTTTCTTGTGATGTGCTTGATGGAACATTAGATGTTACTGCTGATACTAATGTAGTCCCTTTCTCTGTACTGGACAGTGTTGAAATTGCTGTTGTTGTTGCTTCCCTTGTTGTTTCTTTGGTGGATGTTGATGCTACTGTGGTTGATTCTTGGGTTGTGGTTGACAGAGAAGATGTCTTCTCACTTGATGGCGTTCCTTCAGATGAAATAACTGAAGTGGTTTCTGACTGTACTCTGCTTGTTACACCAGATGTACTTACACCTGTTCCTTCACTTGTTACAGCTGAAGTTGTACTCTCTGCTACTGTGCTTGTTAAGGCTGCAGTAACTGTAGTACTTCCTGATGGGGATGTTGTGAGTATGCTTGTTTCCTGTGTTGATGGTAACAGTACACGGCTACTTGTTTCTGGTGTAGCTGTTACCGATGCTGTTATTCCTGTTGGTGTGCTTGTCAGACTAGAAGTTTCTTCCACTGTACGTGATGTAACAATAGACGTCACTCCTGAGGTTGATGTTATCTCTTGCTTTTCACTAGACAGTACTAGAGACACTGCTGTCACTTCACTTGTAATACCTGTTGTTTCTTTGGGAGATCTTTGTGATGTGGATGTTGTTAATAAACTTGTCTCCTGTGTTGATGATGGCGTTAATGTGCCCGTTGACCCTGGAGGTGGAAGGCTTATTTCTGTTGTTGTACTCACTGGAGTAGAAGGTTGTTGTGGTGCACTTGATGGTACATTAGATGTCATTGCTGATGTTGATATAGTCTCCTGCTGTGTACTTAGTAATGCTGAAAATGCTGCTGCTTTTTCACTTGTTACTGTTGTTCTTTCTGTGGTGGGGTTTGATGCCACAATGCTTGATATACTTTCTGTCGCAGTGCTTTTTAAATATGTAGTAGAAGACACAGCAGTGGTTATTGAAGATGATGCTACTATTTCAGTTGTTTCTTGTGTTGTTACTAGGTTCAAGGGACTTCCTACTGTTGTTAAGGAAACCACTGCCAACTCTGTTGTCTCACTTTTAAGTATAGTTGATTCCTGTATAGCTGCAGATAATCCAAGGCTTGCTGTTTGTGTTAATTCTGAAGTTGTTTTCTGTGTGGTAACAATGGAGATACTTGATTCTGTTGGGCTCTTTTCCGATGTTGCACCAGTTGTACTGGTTTCTGTTTTAGTAGCTGGCATAAGTAATGGCGTTTCTGTTCCTACAGTTGTTAGTGATGTTTGCTCATATGCTGAGGATACTTGTGTACTGACTGGCACTGTTACCCCTTCTGGAATTGTGCTTGGTTCAGATGAAATTGAACTTACTAACAATGCCATTTCTGTTGATGGAGTAAATGATACCAGAGAACTTTGTGGAGTTGATGATTTTGTTGTTGTTTCTATTGTAGATGCTAAAAATGTTGTACTGCTTGTTTCTCCTGTGTAAAGTAGAGATGTTTTAGTGTAGGATAAGGTAATTGTTGTTTGAGTTGCAAATTACTGTTTGCATTAGATTGCATTGAATCTGATGTGGATTTGCTGCCATATTGTGCACTTTGAATTTAAACACGGAAGCAGAGGAGTGTATATGTTTAGCAATATGCAGATGCGGCATTGTATGTGCATGAGGCATCTAAGAAACATAGTTGCACAAAGTCGTATGTATGGAAAACCAGGTAAAAACCAAAGCAGATTCTAGCAGAAATCATGGTTGTCCAAAACCATGATTTATGCAATGCATTGTTAAGAAATACCAGGAAAGATGGAAATGCAAGCACATTTCTGTTTTCAGTTTTGCAATAGGTAAATATTAATTAAATTGGGGAGGTAAAGAAACCAGACTCTAGAGATGGTATTATGTAATATGGGCCCATTTAGAGATGCCCACAGAGTTGGCATAAACCCCAGGTCTCTGGTGCAATTTTTAGCCAACAGTATATATAATCATTCAGCATATCTGCATACCCATAAAATGTAACACCGTACTTATTTTTTTCAAAAATGCCATACCTTTCACTGCTAACATCCAAGACAAGGAGTCCGTAAACTCCTTTAGCACTTTCTGATCTCTAATAGAGGTTAGTACTACCCCAATTTAGTGTCATCAATAAATTTACTAACATAAATTCTTTATTGAATAAATATTTTGGAAAATAAAATGCCAAATAATAAAGGCCTAAAACTGAGCCCTGTGGGACTCCCAGCTTAACCTCAGTCTTATCAGAGATATGGTTTCTGATGTACAAATTGTAACTTCTACCATCCAGCCAGTCAGTGTCAATCTGATAATGAAGGTATTCATTTTCAAGGATAGCATTATCGCTAAAATCTCATTGTGTCAAAACGGTTTACCTTTAAAACCTCAAATCACACTTGTGCGAGTGGTCATATCCTCACATCGTAAAAATGAAACTGGAAAAAGCGGCAGTTTCTAATGTTCGAAAAGCAGCAAATCGGACAGCCAATTCGCTGTTTTTCGAACATGAATGTCAACAACAAAAGTATATGCCATGCAAGCCCCCTTGCACCCCCCACACACCACCTTCTTTATTATTCTAACTCCGAGATCGCACTACAGCGGGGAATGGAACCATTTCCAACTCCCCACTATAGTGCGCTCTACCCCTAAATGTCGAATGTGCAATGAGCGACTCTCACTGTGCATTTGCTCATTGCATATTCAAACCGTCTTCCATTTGAAGTTTTCAGAACTTGAAAACTGTCTTTCGAACATTTGACAGTCGCCCGTGTACAATACGCACATGTAAAGGTAAACCGTCAAAACTCTTAGCAAAATCTAAATACAGAAGGTCAGCTGTCAAGCCAGTATAGTGTACATTTCAGATTTTTAATTCAGAACTAATAAGATTAGTTAAGCATGGGCATCCTGCTGAAAATCCATGCTGATAAGTATCTAACCCTGCTTTAGCCTGAATTGGCAATAGTTGACAGATTAATTTCTCAAAGCATTTCCCAAAGATAAATGTTAAAATTGTTGCTGGCCTGTAACTTTCTACACAAGAAGCATATGTTCACTTCTAAATGGGTACTACACTTGCTCTTTTCTATACTTCTGATAAAAAATATTCTCAATGTTCTCTAAAAGAGGTCAGTTATGTTGGTGGAGCATCAGAGTTAGGTTTTAATTCCTTCAACACATCAAAAATGTTATTGGAAGAAGTAAAAGGCCAACCAACTAGAAGTGCATGATGGGTAAACAATAATGCACCTTGTGCTTTTGTACTTTAACCACTCAGAATATGGCATAATTAAGTCCCTTCAAATTTAATTATTTCTTAGTGAAGCAAGTCTATGTTGTTCCTTTTCATGAGGTCCCATAAGTACTGTCTAAGTGAATTTACCATTATGTTGTACATCTCTCCTTCTATTCATTGTAATATTGTTTTTTTTTTTTAATGCAATCATGCAAATAATTTAGTATGCTGACCCTGTTAACTGATTTGGACAGCCTAGCCTTTTCATGAGGGTCTGTCATAGTTATTACTGAATCAGAGTAATAGTGTCACATTAGAAATATCCTACTCAAATTCCCAGCTTTTGTTTAGTCTAACGTACTTAATCTGAGCAACTCTTGTTGAGTCTCACCTTCTCAATCTTTGCTGTACTTTTCTGTGCCACAAAGCAGTTTTTTAATTAATTCATAATTCTTTCCATTCTAGAAATAATTTAATCAGATGGTAATACATGTATACACTAAATAGAGGGGATAATATAAAACTATACATCAGGGGGACATGTTGCTTTTAAGAGAAAGACAGCAGCCATATTTTACCATGCCCTGTTTTTATTTTATTTTTTCCTCTTAAAAGGTTACTGTGGTATTGTATTTATTTAATGTGAACACTTTAGAACCAATATGACATCTTGAATTACAACAATAATATGAGTTCATATTTGAAATACATTATACAATATATTGTTATGCATTGTATAAGCCCTCTGTGATGTTTACCTCATCTTAATGGACATAATCATAGCTGCAATACTATATTGGTTGAAATTGTCTTACTAATGTTTATTGAACTTTCTTTCCTGATTGCCACAGAAAATTGGCGCTGCCTAATCACAACTTCCTGATCAAGAAATGTACTTAATATGTAGTACAATTATTCAACAGAGTATAACTAGAAAGTGTGTTCATTTGTACCTGTGCTGAGTATATAAGTAAATGCATTTTTGAAATATTTTAGCAGCAGCTTTTCAGCAGACATAGACAGAGCTTTAACAAAGGGGATAGAAAATGCAATGCAAGATGAGATGGCAAAAAGGGGAAAATAATGGACTCAGTGGGAGAAATGCTAAAATAAATTAATTAATAAAAATCCTCTTTCCGCAAAAGCATACAAGCCAAGTCTTTTCTAAATAGTACTTGCTGAACAAAATGATAAAGTAAGCTTAACACCTACTACTTCCTCAGTTATGATACACATTAAAGCAAGGCACACCAAATGCAGTACATGCATGTGTCTGTGTCTATCTATATAAATATAAACATAAATTATATACATGTAATAGATATGGTGAATTTGTGTAAATGTGTGTGTGTGTGTGTGTTTGTGTGTGTGTGTGTGTGTGTGTGTGTGTGTGTGTGTGTGTGTGTGTGTGTGTGTGTGTGTGTGTGTGTATGTGTGTGTGTGCGTGCATGTATTTTATATATATATATATATATATATATATATATATATATATGTGTGTGTGTGTAAATATATATATATATATATATATATATATATATATATATATATATAGGTCCCCTTTAGAAACCTGGATGTTCACTTATCTGACTTTTAAAATGCTGAGATGAAATGGCAGAAGACTGCTCGATACCGACATCCCGGAACACTGACTTCCTACTCCAGATAAGTAACCATTTGGCTATCCTGATGAACTTTGCCTCTTACTCCCATGGCAGTATGATCTTGAAGTTGGTATATTTAGTTGGGAGTGTGTGGGGGGTGAAGCCCCCCATATGGGTGGGTTTAGTTTTCTTCTTTTTACGTTTTTGTTTAGGATGGCCAAGTGGTTCCTTACTTGGTGTGGTTAGTTGGTGTTCCAGGAATGTTGGTGTGCTGGTGCTGTTGGTCTTTTCATCTCGGTGATATGGATTTCAGGTAAGTGAAATTTTATTCTTCTAAAGTAGACCCATATATATATATATATATATATATATATATATATATATATATATATATATATATAAACAGACAAATAAAAACTTCCAAAACCAAAAACAATCATGGCAGCTGTAGTTGAAAGCTAAAAATACTTTATTACCATGAAGTGCTTTTCGTTCAAAGCTTGTACTCGAACTTCATCAGATATTTTAAAAGTCAAGCTGGTATCATTTAAATAGTATTACGACTGGATCAGCTGACACTCTTATTTAAAGTAACATACATCCTTTTCTGTTTAAAATCTTACACTTTAAAAATGGAATTCTTTCATTATTAAATAATCTTGTGTTCTACCATATAAATTGAATTATGTCCAAACATTCCTCAATAACAACATTAGAAGTGTATAAATTAACTCTATTAAAATACTCAAGAAGCAGCGATAAAAAACAACGGACAGTGAAGAAATAAATGGACAAATAGTATATTTTACACAGATCTTGGACGATATATTTATATTGTTCAAAGGGAGAGAAGAACAAGCAAAGGATCTAGTCCAATACTTCAATCAAAGCACAGATTTTCTTCAATTCACATACAATTTCAATGAAAAACAAATACCATTTTTGGATGTGTTATTAATTAAGAACAATATTGATAAAAAATATGAGACAAAAATATATAGAAAGCCCTCCTATTCAAATACATTCCTGCATTTTTCGAGTGCCCACCCCAACCACCAAAAGAAATCTGTGGTAAAAGGACAATTAGGGCGGCACAAATGATTTCAAAGGAGGAGGACTTTAATATTGAATGCCAGCTATTAAAACAAATGTTTAAGTCCTCCTCCTTTGAAATCATTTGTCCCGCCCTAATTGTCCTTTTACCACAGATTTCTTTTGGTGGTTGGGGTGGGCACTCGAAAAATGCAGGAATGTATTTGAATAGGAGGGCTTTCTGTATATTTTTGTCTCATATTTTTTATCAATATTGTTCTTAATTAATAACACACCCAAAAATGGTATGTGTTTTTCATCGAAATTGTATGTGAATTGAAGAAAATCTGTGCTTTGATTGAAGTATTGGACTAGGTCCTTTGCTTATTCTTCTCTCCCTTTGAACAATATAAATATATCATCCAAGATCCGTGTAAAATAAACTATTTGTCCATTTATTTCTTCACTGTCCGTTGTTTTTTATCGCTGCTTCTTGAGTATTTTAATAGAGTTAATTTATACATTTCTACTGTTGTTATTGAGGAATGTTTGGACATAATTCAATTTACAGGGTAGAACACAAGATTATTTAATAATGAAAGAATTCCATTTTTAAAGTGTAAGATTTTAAACAAAAAAGGATGTATGTTACTTTAAATAAGAGTGTCAGCTGATCCAGTTGTAATACTATTTAAATGATACCAGCTTGACTTTTAAAATATCAGGTGAAGTTTGAGTACAAGCTTTGAACGAAAAGCGATTCATGGTAATAAAGTATTTTTAGCTTTCAACTACGGCTGCCACGATTGTTTTTGGTTTTGGATATTTATATATCTACACACACACACACACACACACACACACACACACACACACATACTTTAATATCATTTTTCTTATAATTACTTTCACAAAATGTGCCAAACAGAAACTAAATTAAAATATAATGAAGCACAGTCTATTTGATTCAGATATGATCCAGTAAGTTTCACTCTTGGCTTGATTAGTTGATTCATTTAGGATTCTAAATCTGACAGACATAATGATTAGTTTACTGTAGTAAAGCCTTGTTTTTCATGTATATGTTGCTTTGAATATTTTTTGTAAACCAGTTGTTGATTGTTTACTTATTTTTGTAAATGACAATCTGTAGAACATGTGGAGCTTTTCTCCCCGGGCCTCCGCTGAAAAAGGGCTACTTAGCTCAGTCGGACAAACCCAGTCAACAAATGTAAAATAAATAAATAGGAAGTCAAGTAAAGGACACCATGTGATAAAATGTGAATATGCCAAACAATAGTCTGTCTAAAATGTACAATGGCATGGCTAACATTTTATTACAAGTTTCAATTGCATACGTAACTGTGTGGTCAATATCTTCCATCCCCGCAAATGTCTATATGACCCAAGCAATAAATCAGTAACACACTCTGATGTTAGTTCATTTCTGGCATGTACAGCTAAACAAAGGTGCAGTACACCTTACTACTGTTGTATCAAATTTATTTTCATGAATATTACAATTACTAGGATGACAAGTTACTTAATAATTGTGCAATATGCTGTGGAGGGCTACACAGAGGTCTCCAGACTGTGCAGTTTTAGTGAATGCTTTCTCTGCATCGAATTCATGCCAAACAAAAGCAGAAGCCAGCACTTTCTTACTGCAATTTCTTTCAGAGACAGTACAAGTGTCTTTATGTGTGTGCAGGGTTGTTAATATGGGACCACATCCATGACTAAAAAGTGTCATTTTTAAGGTAATTTGAATGTTATTACAAGTATAGTTTAGCAAAATAACTGCTTTTTTGCATTTGTTTGTCTTTTGTAACCACTTCTCTCATGCAGTGTAGTTTCACAGCTGTGTTCTGTATGGTCCATTTCATTCCATCTAGTCTCTTTCTAAACCTACTTTCATCCACTTCAGGTTCTCTGTTGTCAGAAGCTATACCTTCTATATGAGTGGAGCAATCCCCATATGGACATTAGTTTGTTGCATATTCTAGGCTGACACTTTTTTATCTATCACATATTCAAAGAAATAAATATCCCCAAATATGTAAGCCTGTTTTTCCAATGCATGTAGTTATTCTCTAACGGTTTGACTATGCCTGATGGTAAAAGAGAAAATATTCTGTCCTTTGGCTTCTTTATCATAACAATTAAATGAAAAAAGAAGCATTATTGTTATAAGTTTGTTGCTTGGCAGTGTAAAATATACACAAAGAATTGTTTTGTGATATAAAATGTAGAATAAATTTGAACCTTTCTGACATTCCAATCATTGCCATCTGACAAAGCATTCATAGCACTGTTGAGACAATATGCATAGCGAGATAAATGGGATTTCACCAACCATCTAGGTAGAACACATTTTAATTCTAGACTAATATGATAACCAGTACTTTACTGCTAAGAACTTGAGGTATATACAAAACTCAGAATTTTGAATAGCATTAACTATCAATGAATTATGCAAGGAAATACACTGAAGAAATATGTATGTCACCTCTGTTGTTTTATTGTTAGGGCAACTAAATGTTGTGCATTTTTATACCTATTCACGTGGAAGTCAGTTGGGGCTAATGCGTTAGTTTTGTATTTAAGACTTAATAGACCAAAAAGAAAGCATTTATTATTCTAAATCAAATATATTCTGAGTTTAGAATTAAAAAATGCTGGCTGTTGAACAAAATAACATAAAAAAATATAAAACTTCCTTGAGCAGAAGCAGTACTTTGTCTTAGCCGAATAAATCATCATGGCACTTCACTTATGTTGTCCATGCCATTTCTGAATATCAATTAATTTGTAAGAAAATATCACACTTACCAACAATTGTGTCACTAACCCATTACTATGACCTTCCAAAAATACTTCTAATTGCACAAGTATATACTATATTTGATACATGAATCATGCAAAAAAATTGTAATAATCAAGTATTTTCTGTGTCATGTTTTATACATTTGTTTGCCTTGTTAACAAGCACATTTGAAAATAAATGTTCCTTACCTGGTAATGTAATATGGGGTGCCACTGTTGTTGACTGTGAGGTAGGTGGTAAAGTAACCATTGTTGGGACTGTCACTTGAAGAGTTGTAGAAGATGGTGAAACAGTAACATTTCCAAATGGATTTTGATTAACAGCAGCATTACTTTGTGCAACAATGACCTCCTCTGTGATTTCTGCTTGGGTTGTGTTTGAAGGATATGCAGCAGATGACATGGTAGTGGATATATACGTAGAAGCTGATGTCTCAGTAACACTAGATGATGTAGAAAGGGTGGTAACCAGTCTGGATGAGCTTTCTGTTGGTATACTAGCTTTAACAGTAGTAGTTTCAGGAACTGGTTCTTTGGTTGTGACTGGCAGAATAGCTGTTTCCAAACTTGATGACATGGTTTCTGATAATGCCTTCCATGTAGTTGCTGATTGCACAGTGCTTGCTGGACTGGTTGTATTTGTAGGACCTTCTACAGTAGTCCCGGTGGAAGATGTACTTTGTCCTACTGTGCTTCCCGTGGTTTCAGTGAAAGGCGTTGTAGACGTCTGTGCTGTGGATATTGTTTGCATGCTTCTTTCTGTAGCTGAGGTTAACTGCACTGTACTAGTTGTTTCTGGGGTAGAAGTTACTGATGCTGAAGTTACTTCTGGTATTGTACTTGCCAGAGTGGAAATTTCTTGTAATATAACTGATGGGACAGTAGATGTCACAGTTGAAAATGATGTCTCTTGCATGGTACTGGACAGTAATGGGACTCCTGAAGTAGTTTCTGATGTAACTACAGTTGTTTCCTTCTTCAACGTTGATCCTGCTGTGGTCAGTTCTTGGGTTGTGGTTGACAGAACACTAGTTTCCTCAAATGTTGCACTTGTTTCAGATGCTGTACTTAATGCAGTGCTTGTTACCCTGGCTGTACTGGTACTAGCTGCCGCAGGTACTGCTGTGGATGAAGCACTCATCCTTGTGCTTCCTGCACCTGTAGAAGACGCGACTGTAGGTGTTTGTGATGCTGCTGTTGTGACTCCACTTGTTTCCTTTGTGGAGGTTAATGTCACTGTGCTAAAGGTTTCTGAAATAGGTGATAGTGATACTGTTGTTACTTCTGGTGTTGTGGTTATCCCTGTGGAAGTTTTTTCTACTGTACTTGCTAGAAGTGCAGATGTCAGTGTTGGCACTGCCGTAGTCAATTCTGTACTAGCCAATGTTGAAAATAATGTTGTTTGACCAGTAATTTCAGTCATTTTTCCAGTAGATGTGGGTGCCAACGTTGTTGGTTCCTCTGTTAAGGTTGACAAAACAGTTGTTTTCTCACTTGATGCAATTGTTCCTGATGACATTACTAAAGGAGTAGATGACTGTATCATGCTTGTCAAACCAAATGTAGCTGTAGTGATTGCTTCAGTTGTTGGAGGTAAAGAAGTTCTCTCTGATATGGTGCTTCCTAATGTTACAGTAGAAGGGGGCATAGCAGGTTCTGATGTGGCTACTGTGGGTACACTTGTTTCTGGTTTTGATGTAAACAGTTTAGTTATAGTTGTTTCTAGGACAGGAGCTGCTGCTGTTGTTTTCACACTGGAAAGCCCTTGTGTAACAGTTGTTAAAACCACAGATGTAGTTGTGGACAGTGGTGATGTAGTACTTGACACAACTGTTGATGACAATGTAGTAACATTCCCTAATGGCACCTGTGCAACCGGAACCTGAGTCTGCGCTATGATCTCTTCTGTTATAATAGGCAAGGGTGTTGTAATCTGTGATATGGTGCTTGACATCTCCCCTGCTGTCATTGTTGACAGCTTTGTACTTGTTGATATTGCCTCACTTGGAATGGCAGTTATTCCTTTGCTGGATGTGGCTGCTGCAGTGGTTGGTTGTTCTGTTGCAGTTGACCAAATAGTTGTCTTTTCACTTGATAAACTTGTTTCTCGTGTTGCAGGTAATGTAGTTGTTGACTGAGGAGTGCTTGTTATACTGGTCATGCTTACAGGAGCAGATTCAGTTCTAGTTGAAGTTGTACTTTCTGCTGGTGGCACTGTAGAAGTTTGTGACGACAAGGTTGTTAACACGCTTGTTTCTGGTGTCAATGCTGTGGCTAGTTTTTCACTTGCTGAACTTGTTTCTTGTGATGTCACTATTGAAGTTGTGGATGACACAGTGCTTATAGTACTGACAGCACCTGTAGTAGTCAGTCCTGTTGTTTCATTAGAAGTAGTGCTTTCTGCAGTTGTGCTTTTTGAAATTGTGGTGACAGGTACTGTAGCAGTTTGTGATGTGCTCATTGTGAGTATGCTTGTGACTGGAGTTGATGTTAAGCCCAATGTATAAGATAATTCTGAAGATGGAATTACTGATGGTGTGCTCACTTCTACTGTTGTGATTGGTGATGTAGAAGTTACTAACAACGTACTTGATAGAACATTAGATGTGACTGATGACAGTGATACAGTCTCCGGTTTTGTACTGTACTGTTGGGAAAGTGCTGCTGTTGTTTCACTAAACATTCCACTTGTTTCTTTGGTACTTGTTGAAGTCACTGTGTTGGTTTTTTGGGATGTAGTTGAGGGGCCTGCAGTAGTTTCTGATGCGGACACTGTGGATATACTTGTTCCTTGTGGTAATGTCAAAATCAGTGTGCTAATTGTTTCTGTAGTAGGAGTTATTAATGTTGAAATTACACCTGCTGGTGTTGTAGGTACACTGGATGTTTCTTGTGATGCAGTTGATGGGATATTAGATGTCACTGTAGACAGTGATGTGGTCTCCTGCTGTGTGCTAAACTGTGTTAAAAGCAAAGCTGTTGTTCCACTTGTAATTGAAGCTGCTTCCTTTGTAGTAGATGGTGGTACAGTGGTTATTTCTTGGGCTGTGGATGACAAAACTGATGTTTCCTCACTTGTTAACAATGTCTGCAGAGGTGTTTTTAATGTAGCTGTTGACTGTGTTATACTTGTACTGGCTGTGCTTGTAAAAGTAGGGAATATTGCAGAGGAAGCAGTGTCTTCTGTTTTACTTGCTGAAGACGCAGTAGTAGGCACTACAGACGTTTCTGATGTGGATGTTGACTGTATGCTTGTTTCCTGAGTTGATGTTAGTAATGTTATGGTAGTTATTTCTGGAGTAGAAATTCCTGATGTTGAAGTCATTTCTGGTGTTGTGGCACTGAAAGATGAACTTTTTGGTGTCATACTAGATGGAACGTTAGATGTCACTGTTGACGTGGATACAGTCTCTTGTTGTGAGCTAGACAGCATTGAAGCTGTTGATGTTTCACTTGCAGGCACTGTTGTTCCTCTGGTGGATGTGAATGTCACAGTAGATACTTCCACTGGACGTGACTGAATAGTGGTTTTCTCACTTGTTATACTCATTTCTGTTGACATCTGTAGTGCAGTTGTTGACTGCACAGAGCTTGTGGTACTGGTAGTGACTGTCCCTGCTGTTGCAGAAGAGGTGCTTTCTACTACTGTAGTTTCTGATAAGGTCAAAGAAGGTGCTACAGTAGTTTCTGATATAGACATAGTGGTAATGCTTGCTTCTTGTGCTGAGGTTAAGGTTGGGGCTGCAGTAGTTTCTACAGCAGGAGCTGAAGATGGTGTGGTAATTTCTGATATTGTGGCTGGTATAGTGGATGTTTCTTGTGAAGTACTTGATGGAATATTAGATGTCACTGCTGCTTGTGAACTAGTCTCCTGCTGTGAAACAGACATTGTTGGAAGTGAAGCTGTTGTTTCACTGGTGATAATTGTTGTTTCTTTTGTGGTGGTTTGGGCTGATGCACTAGTTTGTTGAGTGACAGGTGATGAACCTGATGTTTCCTCAGTTGTTGCACTTGTTTCAGATGCTGTACTTAATGCAGTGCTTGTTACCCTGGCTGTACTGGTACTAGCTGCCGCCGTTACTGCTGTGGATGAAGCACTCATCCTTGTGCTTCCTGCACCTGTAGAAGACGCGACTGTTGGTGTTTGTGATGCTGCTGTTGTGACTCCGCTTGTTTCCTTTGTGGAGGTTAATGTCACTATGCTAAAGGTTTCTGAACTAGGTGATAGTGATACTGTTGTTACTTCTGGTGTTGTGTTTATCCCAGTGGAAGTTTTTTCTACTGTACTTGCTTGAAGTGTAGATGTCAGTGTTGGCACTGCCGTAGTCATTTCTGTACTAGGCAGTGTTGAAAATAATGTTGTTTGATCAGTAATTTCAGTCATTTTTCCAGTAGATGTGGGTGCCAACGTTGTTGGTTCCTGTGTTGAGGTTGATAAAACAGTTGTTTTCTCACTTGATGAAATTGTTCCTGATGACATTACTAAAGGAGTAGATGACTGTATCATGCTTGTCAAACCAAATGTAGCTGTAGCGGTTGCTTCAGTTGTTGGAGGTGAAGTAGCTCCCTCTGATGAGGTGCTTCCTAATGTTACAGTAGAAGGGGGTGTAGTAGGTTCTGATGTGGCTACTGTGGGTACACTTGTATCTGGTTTTGATGTAAACAATTTTGTGGTAGTTGTTTCTGGGACAAGAGCTGCTGCTGTTATTTTTGCACTGGAAAGTCCTTGCGTAATAGTTGTTGAAACCACAGATGTAGTTGTGGGCAGTGGTGATGTAGTACTTGACACAACTGTTGATGACAATGTAGTAACATTCCCTAATGGTACCTGTGCAACTGGAACCTGAGTCTGCGCTATGATCTCCTCTGTTATAATAGGCAATGTTGTTACCACACGTGTTTCTGGTGTTGAGGTTGTGGTTAATTTCTCATCTGCTGAACTTGCTTCTTGTGATGTCACTGTAGCTATGTTCTCCACTGTGCTTTTAGTACTAGATACACCAGTAGTACTCGGTTCTCTTGTTTCAAAGGAAGTAGTGCTTTCTGCTATTGTGCTTTTTGATGTTGTGGTAGAAGGTGCTGAAGCAGTCTGTGATGTGATCAGTGTGAGCATGCTTGAGAATGGCGTTGATGTTCCAACTAATACACTACTTGATTCTGAAGTAGGAGTTAGTGGTGATGTGGTCAATTCTGTTTTTGTGCTTGATGGCATGGAAGTTACTACTGAGGTACCTGATAGAATATTAGATGTTACAGTAGACAGTGAAGTAATCTCTTGCTGTGTGCTAAACACTGATGAAACTGCTGATGTTTGACTTGTAATTCCTGTTGTAGTTGAAGGTACCGTTGATGTGGAGAATGTTGTTAATACACTTTTCACCTGGGTTGATGTCATTACTGTTGTTTCCGGAGAAGATGTAGATTGCACAGTGCCTGGTAAACTGGTTGTGCTGGTAGTAGGTGATTCTGTCATTAAAGGAGCTATAGTAGGTGGTTCTGTTGTCAAAGGAACTGTAGTACTTTCTGCTATGGTGGTCTCTGAAGTTATAATGGGAGGTAGTGTTGATGATGAAATTGTTGTTACTACACTTGTTGTTTCGGCCGTTGTTGATTGCACTGTGCTTGGCAAACTGGTTGTGCTGGTAGTAGGTGATTCTGTTGTTAAAGGAGCTGTAGTACTTTCTGCTATGGTGGTTTCTGAAGCTGTAGTGGAAGGAAGTCTTAATGATGAGATTGTAGTTAATACACTTGTTACTGCAGGAGCTGTAGTACTTTCTGCTATGGTGGTTTCTGAAGTTGTTGTGGAAGGTAGTGTTGATGATGAGATTGTTGTTAATACACTTGTTGTTTCTGGAGTTGATTGCACTGTGCTTGGTAAACTGATTGCGCTGGTAGTAGGTGATTCTGTTGTCACAGGACCTGTAGTACTTTCTGCTATGGTGGTTTCTGAAGTTGTAGTGGAAGGTAGTGTTGATGATGAGATTGTTGTTAATACCCTTGTTGTTTCTGGAGTTGTTGATTGCACTGTGCTTGGCAAACTGGTTGTGCTGGTAGTAGGTGATTCTGTTGTCAAAGGAGCTGTAGTACTTTCTGCTATGCTGGTTTCTGAAGTTGTAGTGGAAGGAAGTGTTGATGATGAGATTGTTGTTAATATACTTGTTGCTTCTGGCGTTGTTGACTGCACTATGCTTGGCAAACTGGTTGTACTGGTAGTAGGTGATTCTGTTGTTGCAGGAGCTGTAGTACTTTCTGCTATGGTGGTTACTGAAGTTGCTGTGGAAGGTAATGTTGATGAGATTGTTAATACACTTGTTGTTTCTGGAGTTGATTGCACTGTGCTTGGTAAACTGGTTGTGCTGGTAGTAGGTGATTCTGTTGTTACAGGAGCTGTAGTACTTTCTGCTATGGTGGCTTCTGAAGTTGTAGTGGAAGGTAGTTTTGATGATGAGATTGTTGTTAATTCACTTGTTTCTGGAGTTGTTGATTGCACTGTGCTTGGCAAACTGATTGTGCTGGTAGTAGGTGATTCTGTTGTTACAGGAGCTGTAGTACTTAATGCTATGGTGGTTTCTGAAGTTGTTGTGGAAGGTAGTGTTGATGATGAAATTGTTGTTAATACACTTGTTGTTTCTGTAGTTGATGATTGCACTATGCTTGGTAAACTGGTTGTGCTGGTAGTAGGTGATGCTGTTGTCACAGGAGCTGTAGTACTTTCTCCTATGGTGGTTTCTGACATTGTAGTGGAAAATAGTGATGATGAGATTGCTGTTAATAAACTTGTTTCTGGAGTTGTTGATTGCACTGTGCTTGGCAAACTGGTTGTGCTGGTAGTAGGTGATTCTGTTGTTACAGCAGCTGTAGTACTTTCTGCTATGGTGGTCTCTGAAGTTGTAGTGGAAGGTAGTGTTGATGATGAGATTATTGTTAATACACTTGTTGCTTCTGGCATTGTTGATTGCACTGTGCTTGGCAAGCTGGTTGTACTGGTAGTAGGTGATTCTGTTGCTGCAGTAGCTGTAGTACTTTCTGCTATGGTGGTTTCTGAAGTTGTTGTGGAAGGTAGTGTTGATGATGAGATTGTTGTTAATACACTTTTTGTTTCTGGAGTTGTTGATTGCCCTGTGCTTGGCAAACTGGTTGTGCTGGTAGTAGGTGATTCTGTTGACACAGGAGCTGTAGTACTTTCTGCTATGGTGGTTTCTGAAGTTGTAGTGGAAGGTAGTGTTGATGATGAGATTGTTGTTAATACACTTGTTTCTGGAGCTGTTGACTGCACTGTGCTTGGCAAACTGGTTGTGCTGGTAGTAGGTGATTCTGTTGTCAAAGGAGCTGTAGTACTTTCTGCTATGGTGTTTTCTGAAGTTGTAATGGAAGGTAGTGTTGATGATGAGATTGTTGTTAATACACTTGTTTCAGGAGTTGTTGATTGCACTGTGCTTGGCAAACTGGTTGTGCTGGTACTAGGTGATTCTGTTGTTACAGGAGCTGTAGTACTTTCTGCTATGGTGGTTTCTGAAGTTGCTGTGGAAGGTATTGTTGCTGATGAGATTGTTGTTAATATACTTGTTGTTTCTGGAGTTGATTGCATTGTGCTTGGTAAACTGGTAGCGCTAGTAGTAGGTGATTCTGTTGTTATAGGACCTGTAGTACTTTCTGCTATGGTGGTTTCTGAAGTTGTAGTGGAAGGTAGTATTGATGATGAGATTGTTGTTAATACACTTGTTGTTTCTGGAGTTGTTGATTGCACTGTGCTTTGCAAACTGGTTGTGCTGGTAGTAGCTGATTCTGTTGTCAAAGGAGCTGTAGAACTTTCTGCTATGGTAGTTTCTGAAGTTGTAGTTGAAGGTAGTGCTGATGTAGAGATTGTTGTTAATACACTTGTTTCGGGAGTTGTTGATTGCACTGTGCTTGGCAAACTGGTTGTACTGGTAGTAGGTGATTCTGTTGTTGCAGGAGCTGTAGTACTTTCTGCCATGGTGGTTTCTGAAGTTGTTGTGGAAGGTAATGTTGATGAGATTGTTAATACACTTGTTGTTTCTGGAGTTGATTCCACTGTGCTTGGTAAACTGGTTGTGCTGGTAGTAGGTGATTCTGTTGTTACAGGAGCTGTAGTACTTTCTGCTATGGTGGTTTCTGAAGTTGTTGTGGGAGGTAGTGTTGATGATGAGATTGTTGTTAATACACTTGTTGTTTCTGGAGTTGTTGATTGCACTGTGCTTGGCAAACTGGTTGTGCTGGTAGTAGGTGATTCTGTTGTTACAGGAGCTGTAGTACTTTCTGCTATGGTGGTTTCTGAAGTTGTCGTAGAAGGTAGTGTTGATGATGAGATTGTTGTCAATACACTTGCTGCTTCTGGCATTGTTGATTGCACTGTGCTTGGCAAACTGATTGTGCTGGTAGTAGGTGATTCTGTTGTTACAGGAGCTGTAGTACTTTCTGCTATGGTGGTTTCTGAAGTTGTTGTGGGAGGTAGTGTTGATGATGAGATTGTTGTTAATACACTTGTTGTTTCTGGAGTTGTTGATTGCACTGTGGTTGGCAAACTGGTTGTGCTGGTAGTAGGTGATTCTGTTGTTACAGGAGCTGTAGTACTTTCTGCTATGGTAGTTTCTGAAGTTGTAGTGGAAGGTAGTGTTGATGATGAGATTGTTGTTAATTCACTTGTTTCTGGAGTTGTTGATTGCACTGTGCTTGGCAAACTGATTGTGCTGGTAGTAGGTGATTCTGTTGTTACAGGAGCTGTAGTACTTTCTGCTATGGTAGTTTCTGAAGTTGTAGTGGAAGGTAGTGCTGATGATGAGATTGTTGTTAGTTCACTTGTTTCTGGAGTTGTTGATTGCACTGTGCTTGGCAAACTGATTATGCTGGTAGTAGGTGATTCTGTTGTTACAGGAGCTGTAGTACTTTCTGCTATGGTGGTTTCTGAAGTTGTTGTGGAAGGTAGTGTTGATGATGAGACTGTTGTTAATACACTTGTTGTTTCTGGAGTTGTTGATTGCACTGTACTTGACAAACTGGTTGTGCTGGTAGTAGGTGATTCTGTTGTCACAGGAGCTGTAGTACTTTCTGCTATGGTGGTTTCTGAAGTTGTAGTGGAAGGTAGTGTTGATGATGAGATTGTTGTTAATACACTTGTTTCTGGAGTTGTTGATTGCACTGTGCTTGGCAAACTGGTTGTGCTGGTAGTAGGTGATACTGTTGTTACAGGAGCTGTAGTACTTTCTGCTATGGTGGTTTCTGAAGTTGTCGTAGAAGGTAGTGTTGATGATGAGATTGTTGTTAATTCACTTGTTTCTGGAGTTGTTGATTGCACTGTGCTTGGCAAACTGATTGTGCTGGTAGTAGGTGATTCTGTTGTTACAGGAGCTGTAGTACTTTCTGCTATGGTAGTTTCTGAAGTTGTAGTGGAAGGTAGTGTTGATGATGAGATTGTTGTTAATTCACTTGTTTCTGGAGTTGTTGATTGCACTGTGCTTGGCAAACTGATTATGCTGGTAGTAGGTGATTCTGTTGTTACAGGAGCTGTTGTACTTTCTGATATGGTGGTTTCTGAAGTTGTTGTGGAAGGTAGTGTTGATGATGAGACTGTTGTTAATACACTTGTTGTTTCTGGAGTTGTTGATTGCACTGTGCTTGACAAACTGGTTGTGCTGGTAGTAGGTGATTCTGTTGTCACAGGAGCTGTAGTACTTTCTGCTATGGTGGTTTCTGAAGTTGTAGTGGAAGGTAGTGTTGATGATGAGATTGTTGTTAATACACTTGTTTCTGGAGTTGTTGATTGCACTGTGCTTGGCAAACTGGTTGTGCTGGTAGTAGGTGATTCTGTTGTTACAGGAGCTGTAGTACTTTCTGCTATGGTGGTTTCTGAAGTTGTCGTAGAAGGTAGTGTTGATGATGAGATTGTTGTCAATACACTTGCTGCTTCTGGCATTGTTGATTGCACTGTGCTTGGCAAACTGTTTGTACTAGTAGTAGGTGATTCTGTTGCTGCAGGAGCTGTAGTACTTTCTGCTATGGTGGTTTCTGAAGTTGTTCTGGAAGGTAGTGTTAATGATGAGGTTGTTAATACACTTGTTTCTGGAGTTGATTGCACTGTGCTTGGTAAACTGGTTGTGCTGATAGTAGGTGGTTCTGTTTCTGATATCGTGGCTGGTATAGTGGATGTTTCTTGTGAAGTACTTGATGGAATATTAGATGTCACTGCTGCTTGTGAACTAGTCTCCTGCTGTGAAACAGACAGTGTTGGAAGTGAAGCTGTTGTTTCACTGGTGATAATTGTTGTTTCTTTTGTGGTGGTTTGGGCTGATGCACTAGTTTGTTGAGTGACAGGTGATGAACCTGATGTTTCCTCAGTTGTTGCACTTGTTTCAGATGCTGTACTTAATGCAGTGCTTGTTACCCTGGCTGTACTGGTACTAGCTGCCGCCGTTACTGCTGTGGATGAAGCACTCATCCTTGTGCTTCCTGCACCTGTAGAAGACACGACTGTTGGTGTTTGTGATGCTGCTGTTGTGACTCCACTTGTTTCCTTTGTGGAGGTTAATGTCACTATGCTAAAGGTTTCTGAACTAGGTGATAGTGATACTGTTGTTACTTCAGGAGTTGTGTTTATCCCAGTGGAAGTTTTTTCTACTGTACTTGTTTGAAGTGTAGATGTCAGTGTTGGCACTGCCGTAGTCATTTCTGTACTAGGCAGTGTTGAAAATAATGTTGTTTGATCAGTAATTTCAGTCATTTTTCCAGTAGATGTGGGTGCCAACGTTGTTGGTTCCTGTGTTGAGGTTGATAAAACAGTTGTTTTCTCACTTGATGATATTGTTCCTGATGACATTACTAAAGCAGTAGATGACTGTATCATGCTTGTCAAACCAAATGTAGCTGTAGTGGTTGCTTCAGTTGTTGGAGGTGAAGTAGTTCCCTCTGATGAGGTGCTTCCTAATGTTACAGTAGAAGGGGGTGTAGTAGGTTCTGATGTGGCTACTGTGGGTACACTTGTATCTGGTTTTGATGTAAACAATTTTGTGGTAGTTGTTTCTGGGACAAGAGCTGCTGCTGTTATTTTTGCACTGGAAAGTCCTTGTGTAATAGTTGTTGAAACCACAGATGTAGTTGTGGGCAGTGGTGATGTAGTACTTGACACAACTGTTGATGACAATGTAGTAACATTCCCTAATGGTACCTGTGCAACTGGAACCTGAGTCTGCGCTATGATCTCCTCTGTTATAATAGGCAAAGTTGTTACCACACGTGTTTCTGGTGTTGAGGTTGTGGTTAATTTCTCATCTGCTGAACTTGCTTCTTGTGATGTCACTGTAGCTATGTTCTCCACTGTGCTTTTAGTACTGGATACACCAGTAGTACTCGGTTCTCTTGTTTCAAAGGAAGTAGTGCTTTCTGCTATTGTGCTTTTTGATGTTGTGGTAGAAGGTGCTGAAGCAGTCTGTGATGTGATCAGTGTGAGCATGCTTGAGAATGGCGTTGATGTTCCAACTAATACACTACTTGATTCTGAAGTAGGAGCTAGTGGCGATGTGGTCACTTCTGTTTTTGTGCTTGATGGCATGGAAGTTACTACTGAGGTACCTGATAGAATATTAGATGTTACAGTAGACAGTGAAGTAATCTCTTGCTGTGTGCTAAACACTGATGAAACTGCTGATGTTTGACTTGTAATTCCTGTTGTAGTTGAAGGTACCGTTGATGTGGAGAATGTTGTTAATACACTTTTCACCTGGGTTGATGTCATTACTGTTGTTTCTGGAGAAGATGTAGATTGCACAGTGCCTGGTAAACTGGTTGTGCTGGTAGTAGGTGATTCTGTCATTAAAGGAGCTATAGTACTTTCTGCTATGGTGGTTTCTGAAGTTGTAGTGGAAGGTAGCATTGATGTAGAGAATGTTTTCAATGCACTTGTCACCTGCGTTGATGACATTACTGTTATTGATTCTAGAATAGCTGTTGATTGCAAAGTGCTTGGTAAACTGGTAGGGCTGGTTGTTGGTGATTCTGTTGTTACAGCAGATGTAGTAATTTCTGGAGTAGTTGATGGCACAGTGCTTGGGAAACTGGTAGTGCTGATTGTAGGTGATTCTGTTGTTGCAGGAGCTGTAGTACTTTCTGCTAATGTGGTTTCTGAAGTTGTAGTGGAAGGTAGTGTTGATGATGAGATTGTTGTTAATACACTTGTTGTTTCTGGAGTTGTTGATTGCACTGTGCTTGGCAAACTGGTTGTGCTGGTAGTAGGTGATTCTGTTGACACAGGAGCTGTACTACTTTCTGCTATGGTGGTTTCTGACATTGTAGTGGAAGGTAGTGTTGATGATGAGATTGTTGTTAATACACTTGTTTCTGGAGTTGTTGATTGCACTGTGCTTGGTAAACTGGTTCTGCTGGTAGTAGGTGATTCTGTTGTTACAGGAGCTGTAGTACTTTCTGCTATGGTGGTTTCTGAAGTTGCTGTAGAAGGTAGTGTTGATGATGAGACTGTTGTTAATACACTTGTTGTTTCTGGAGTTGTTGATTGCACTGTGCTTGACAAACTGGTTGTGCTGGTAGTAGGTGATTCTGTTGTCACAGGAGCTGTAGTACTTTCTGCTATGGTGGTTTCTGAAGTTGTAGTGGAAGGTAGTGTTGATGATGAGATTGTTGTTAATACACTTGTTGTTTCTGGAGTTGTTGATTGCACTGTGCTTGGCAAACTGGTTGTGCTGGTAGTAGGTGATTCTGTTGTCACAGGAGCTGTACTACTTTCTGCTATGGTGGTTTCTGAAGTTGTAGTGGAAGGTAGTGTTGATGATGAGATTGTTGTTAATACACTTGTTGTTTCTGGAGTTGTTGATTGCACTGTGCTTGGCAAACTGGTTGTGCTGGTAGTAGGTGATTCTGTTGTCACAGGAGCTGTAGTACTTTCTGCTATGGTGGTTTCTGAAGTTGTAGTGGAAGGAAGTGTTGATGATGAGATTGTTGTCAATACACTTGTTGCTTCTGGCGTTGTTGATTGCACTGTGCTTGGCAAACTGGTTGTGCTGGTAGTAGGTGGTTCTGTTGTCACAAGAACTGTAGTACTTTCTGCTATGGTGATTTCTGAAGTTGTAGTGGAAGGTAGAGTTGATGATGAGATTGTTGTTAGTACACTTGTTGTTTCTGGAGTTGTTGATTGCACTGTGCTTGACAAACTGGTTGTGCTGGTAGTAGGTGATTCTGTTGTCACAGGAGCTGTAGTACTTTCTGCTATGGTGGTTTCTGAAGTTGTAGTGGAAGGTAGTGTTGATGATGAGATTGTTGTCAATACACTTGTTGCTTCTGGCGTTGTTGATTGCACTGTGCTTGGCAAACTGGTTGTGCTAGTAGTAGGTGATTCTGTTGTTGCAGGAGCTGTAGTACTTTCTGCTATGGTGGTTTCTGAAGTTGTTCTGGAAGGTAGTGGTGATGATAAGGTTGTTAATACACTTGTTTCTGGAGTTGATTGCACTGTGCTTGGCAAACTGGTTGTGCTGGTAGTAGGTGATTCTGTTGTCACAGGAGCTGTAGTACTTTCTGCTATTGTGGTTTCTGAAGTTGTAGTTGAAGAAAGTGTAGATGATGAGATTGTTGTTAATACACTTGTTGCTTCTGGCGTTGCTGACTGCACTGTGCTTGGCAAACTGGTTGTACTGGTAGTAGGTGATTCTGTTGTTGCAGGAGCTGTAGTACTTTCTGCTATGGTGGTTTCTGAAGTTGTTGTGGAAGGTAATGTTGATGAGATTGTTGTTAATACACTTGTTGTTTCTGGAGTTGATTGCACTGTGCTTGGTAAACTGGTTGTGCTGGCAGTAGGTGATTCTGTTGTCACAGGAGCTGTACTACTTTCTGCTATGGTGGTTTCTGAAGTTGTTCTGGAAGGTAGTGGTGATGATAAGGTTGTTAATACACTTGTTTCTGGATTTATTAATGGCACTGTGCTTGGCAAACTGGTTGTGCTGGTTGTAGGTGATTCTGTTGTTACAGGAGCTGTAGTACTTTCTGCTATGGTGGTTTCTGAAGTTGTAGTGGAAGGTAGTGTTGATATTGAGATTGTTGTTAATACACTTGTTGTTTCTGGAGTTGTTGATTGCCCTGTGCTTGGCAAACTGGTTGTGCTGGTAGTAGGTGATTCTGTTGTCACAGGAGCTGTAGTACTCTGTGCTATGGTGGTTTCTGAAGGTGTAGTGGAAGGTAGTGTTGATGATGAGATTGTTGTTAATACACTTGTTTCTGGAGTTGTTGACTGCACTGTGCTTGGCAAACTGGTTGTGCTGGTAGTAGGTGATTCTGTTGTTACAGCAGCTATAGTACTTTCTGCTATGGTGGTTTCTGAAGATGTTGTGGATAGTAGTGTTGATGATGAGATTGTTGTCAATACACTTGTTGCTTCTGGTGTTGTTGATTGCACTGTGCTTGGCAAGCTGGTTGTACTGGTAGTAGGTGATTCTGTTGTTGCAGGAGCTGTAGTACTTTCTGCTATGGTGGTTTCTGAAGATGTTGTGGAAGGTAGTGTTGATGATGACATTGTTGTTAATACACTTGTTTCCTGAGTTGATTCCACTGTGCTTGGTAAACTGGTTGCGCTGGTAGTAGGTGATTCTGTTGTCAAAGGAGCTGTAGTACGTTCTGCTATGGTGGTTTCTGAAGTTGTAGTGGAAGGTAGTGTTGATGATGAGATTGTTGTTAATACACTTGTTGTTTCGGGAGTTGCTGATTGCACTGTGCTTGGCAAACTGGTTGTGCTGGTAGTAGGTGATTCTGTTGTTGCAGGACCTGTAGTACTTTCTGCTATGGTGGTTTCTGAAGTTGGAGTGGAAGGAAGTGTTGATGATGAGATTGTTGTTAATACACTTGTTGCTTCTGGCGTTGTTGACTGCACTGTGCTTGGCAAACTGGTTGTACTGGTAGTAGGTGATTCTGTTGTTGCAGGAACTGTAGTACTTTCTGCTATGGTGGTTTCTGAAGTTGTAGTGGAAGGTAGTGTTGATGATGAGATTGTTGTTACTACAGATGTTTCTGGGGTTGATTGCCCTGTGCTTGGCAAACTGGTTGTGCTGGTAGTAGGTGATTCTGTTGTTGCAGGACCTGTAGTACTTTCTGCTATGGTGGTTTCTGAAGTTGTAGTGGAAGGAAGTGTTGATGATGAGATTGTTGTTAATACACTTGTTGCTTCTGGCGTTGTTGACTGCACTGTGCTTGGCAAACTGGTTGTACTGGTAGTAGGTGATTCTGTTGATGCAGGAACTGTAGTACTTTCTGCTATGGTCGTTTCTGAAGTTGTTGTGGAAGGTAATATTGATGAGATTGTTGTTAATACACTTGTTGTTTCTGGAGTTGATTGCACTGTGCTTGGTAAACTGGTTGTGCTGGTAGTAGGTGATTCTGTTGTTACAGGAGCTCTAGTACTTTCTGCTATGGTGGTTTCTGAAGTTGTAGTGGAAGTTAGTGTTGATGATGAGATTGTTGTTAATTCACTTGTTGTTTCTGGAGTTGTTGATTGCACTGTGCTTGGCAAACTGGTTGTGCTGGTAGTAGGTGATTCTGTTGTCACAGGAGCTGTAGTACTTTCTGCTATGGTGGTTTCTGAAGTTGTAGTGGAAGGTAGTGTTGATGATGAGACTGTTGTTAATGCACTTGTTTCTGGAGTTGTTGACTGCACTGTGCTTGACAAACTGGTTGTACTAGTTGTAGGTGATTCTGTTGTTGCAGGAGCTGTAGTACTTTCTACTATGGTGGTTTCTGAAGTTGTTGTAGAAGGTAGTGTTGATGATGTGATTGTTGTTAATACACTTGTTGTTTCTGGAGTTGATTGCACTGAGCTTGGTAAACTGGTTGCGCTGGTAGTAGGTGATTCTGTTGTCACAGGAGCTGTAGTACTTTCTGCTATGGTGGTTTCTGAAGTTGTAGTGGAAGGTAGTGTTGATGATGAGATTGTTGTTAATACACTTGTTGTTTCGGGAGTTGTTGATTGCACTGTGCTTGGAAAACTGGTAGTGCTGGTAGTAGGTGATTCTGTTGTTGCAGGAGCTGTAGTACTTTCTACTATGGTGGTTTCTGAAGTTGTTGTAGAAGGTAGTGTTGATGATGTGATTGTTGTTAATACACTTGTTGTTTCTGGAGTTGATTGCACTGAGCTTGGTAAACTGGTTGCGCTGGTAGTAGGTGATTCTGTTGTCACAGGAGCTGTAGTACTTTCTGCTATGGTGGTTTCTGAAGTTGTAGTGGAAGGTAGTGTTGATGATGAGATTGTTGTTAATACACTTGTTGTTTCGGGAGTTGTTGATTGCACTGTGCTGTTGTGCTGGTAGTAGGTGATTCTGTTGTCACAGGAGCTGTAGTACTTTCTGCTATGGTGGTTTCTGAAGTTGTAGTGGAAGGTAGTGTTGATGATGAGATTGTTGTTAATGGTGGTTTCTGAAGTTGTAGTGGAAGGTAGTGTTGATGATGAGATTGTTGTTAATACACTTGTTATTGCACTGAGCTTGGTAAACTGGTTGCGCTGGTAGTAGGTGATTCTGTTGTCACAGGAGCTGTAGTACTTTCTGCTATGGTGGTTTCTGAAGTTGTAGTGGAAGGTAGTGTTGATGATGAGATTGTTGTTAATACACTTGTTGTTTCGGGAGTTGTTGATTGCACTGTGCTTGGAAAACTGGTAGTGCTGGTAGTAGGTGATTCTGTTGTTACAGGAGCTGTAGTACTTTCTGCTATGGTGGTTGCTGATTTTGTAGTGGAAGGAAGTGTTGATGATGTGATTGTTGTTAATATACTTGCTGCTTCTGGCGTCATTGACTGCACTGTGCTTGACAAACTGGTTGTACTGGAAGTAGGTGATTCTGTTGTTGCAGGACCTGTAGTACTTTCTGCTATGGTGGTTTCTGAAGTTGTTGTGGAAGGTAATATTGATGAGATTGTTGTTAATACACTTGTTGTTTCTGGAGTTGTTGATTGCACTGTGCTTGGCAAACTAGTTGTGCTGGTAGTAGGTGATTCTGTTGTCACAGGAGCTGTAGTACTTTCTGCTATGGTGGTTTCTGAAGTTGTAGTGGAAGGTAGTGTTGATGATGAGATTGTTGTTAATTCACTTGTTGTTTCTGGAGTTGTTGATTGCACTGTGTTTGGCAAACTGGTTGTGCTGGTAGTAGGTGATTCTGTTGTCACAGGAGCTGTAGTACTTTCTGCTATGGTGGTTTCTAAAGTTGTAGTGGAAGGTAGTGTTGTCAATACACTTGTTTCTGAAGTTGTTGATTGCACTGTGCTTGGCAAACTGGTTGTGCTGATAGTAGGTGGTTCTGTTGCCACAGGAGCTGTAGTACTTTCTGCTATGGTGGTTTCTGAAGTTGTAGTGGAAGGAAGTGTTGATGATGAGATTGTTGTAAACACACTTGTTGCTTCTGGTGTTGTTGATTGCACTGTGCTTTGCAAACTGGTTGTACTGGTAGTAGGTGATTCCGTTGTTGCAGGAGCTGTAGTACTTTCTCCTATGGTGGTTTCTGAAGTTGTTGTGGAAGGTAGTGTTGATGATGAGATTGTTGTTACTACAGATGTTTCTGGGGTTGATTGCCCTGTGCTTGGCAAACTGGTTGTGTTGGTAGTAGGTGATTCTGTTGTCACAGGAGCTGTAGTACTTTCTCCTATGGTGGTTTCTGAAGTTGTAGTGGAAGGTAGTGTTGATGATGAGATTGTTGTCAATACACTTGCTGCTTCTGGTGTTGTTGATTGCACTGTGCTTGGCAAACTAGTAGTACTGGTAGGAGGTGATTCTGTTGTTGCAGGAGCTGTAGTACTTTCTGCTATGGTGGTTTCTGAAGTTGTGGAAGGTAGTGTTGATGATGAGATTGTTGTTAAAACACTTGTTTCTGGAGTTGATTCCACTGTGCTTGGTAAACTGGTTGTGCTCGTAGTAGGTGATTCTGTTGTCACAGGTGCTGTAGTACTTTCTGCTGTGGTGGTTTCTGAAGTCGTAGTGGAAGGTAGAGTTGATGATGAGATTGTTGTTAATTCACTTGTTGTTTCTGGAGTTGTTGATTGGACTGTGCTATACAAACTGGTTGTGCTGGTAGTAGGTGATTCTGTTGTTGCAGGAGCTGTAGTACTTTCTGCTATGGTGGTTTCTGAAGGTTGATGATGAGATTGTTGTTAATTCACTTGTTGTTTCTGGAGTTGTTGATTGGACTGTGCTATACAAACTGGTTGTGCTGGTAGTAGGTGATTCTGTTGTCAAAGGAGCTGTAGTACTTTCTGCTATGGTGGTTTCTGAAGTTGTAATGGAAGGTAGTGTTGATGATGAGATTGTTGTTAATACACTTGTTTCGGAAGTTGTTGACTGCACTGTGCTTGGCAAACTGGTTGTGCTGGTAGTAGGTGATTCTGTTGTTACTGGAGCTGTAGTACTTTCTGCTATGGTGGTTTCTGAAGTTGTAGTGGAAGGTAGTGTTGATGATGAGATTGTTGACAATACACTTGTTGCTTCTGGCGTTGTTGACTGCACTGTGCTTGGCAAATTGTTTGTACTGGTAGTAGGTGATTCTGTTGTTGCAGCAACTGTAGTACTTTCTGCTATGGTGGTTTCTGAAGTTGTTGTGGAAGGTAATATTGATGAGATTGTTGTTAATACACTTGTTGTTTCTGGAGTTGATTGCACTGTGCTTGGTAAACTGGTTGTGCTGGTAGTAGGTGATTCTGTTGTTACAGGAGCTGTAGTACTTTCTGCTATGGTGGTTTCTGAAGTTGTAGTGGAAGGTAGTGTTGATGATGAGATTGTTGTTAATTCACTTGTTGTTTCTGGAGTTGTTGATTGCACTGTGCTTGGCAAACTGGTTGTGCTGGTAGTAGGTGATTCTGTTGTCACAGGAGCTGTAGTACTTTCTCCTATGGTGGTTTCTGAAGTTGTACTGGAAGGTAGTGTTGATGATGAGACTTTTGTTAATGCACTTGTTTCTGGAGTTGTTGACTGCACTGTGCTTGGCAAACTGGTTGTGCTGGTAGTAGGTGATTCTGTTGTTACAGGAGCTGTAGTACTTTCTCCTATGGTGGTTTCTGAAGTTGTTGTGGAAGGTAGTGATGATGATGAGATTGTTGTTACTACAGATGTTTCTGGGGTTGATTGCCCTGTGCTTGGCAAACTGGTTGTGCTGGTAGTAGGTAATTCTGTTGTCACAGGAGCTGTAGTACTTTCTCCTATGGTGGTTTCTGAAGTTGTAGTGGAAGGTAGTGTTGATGATGAGATTGTTGTCAATACACTTGTTGCTTCTGGTGTTGTTGATTGCACTGTGCTTGGCAAACTAGTTGTACTGGTAGTAGGTGATTCTGTTGATGCAGGAGCTGTAGTACTTTCTGCTATGGTGGTTTCTGAAGTTGTGGAAGGTAGTGTTGATGATGAGATTGTTGTTAATACACTTGTTTCTGGAGTTGATTCCACTGTGCTTGGTAAACTGGTTGCGCTCGTAGTAGGTGATTCTGTTGTCACAGGAGCTGTAGTACTTTCTGCTGTGGTGGTTTCTGAAGTCGTAGTGGAAGGTAGAGTTGATGATGAGATTGTTGTTAATTCACTTGTTGTTTCTGGAGTTGATAACACTGTGCTATACAAACTGGTTGTGCTTTTAGTAGGTGATTCTGTTGTTGCAGGACCTGTAGTACTTTCTGCTATGGTGGTTTCTGAAGTTGTAGTGGAAGGAAGTGTTGATGATGAGATTTTTGTTAATACACTTGTTGCTTCTGGTGTTGTTGACTGCACTGTGCTTGGCAAACTGGTTGTACTGGTAGTAGGTGATTCTGTTGTTGCAGAAACTGTAGTACTTTCTGCTATGGTGGTTTCTGAAGTTGTTGTGGAAGGTAATATTGATGAGATTGTTGTTAATACACTTGTTGTTTCTGGAGTTGATTGCACTGTGCTTGGTAAACTGGTTGTGCTGGTAGTTGGTGATTCTGTTGTTACAGGAGCTGTAGTACGTTCTGCTATGGTGGTTTCTGAAGTTGTAGTGGAAGGTAGTGTTGATGATGAGATTGTTGTTAATTCCCTTGTTGTTTCTGGAGTTGTTGATTGCACTGTGCTTGGCAAACTGGTTGTGCTGGTAGTAGGTGATTCTGTTGTCACAGGAGCTGTAGTACTTTCTGCTATGGTGGTTTCTGAAGTTGTAGTGGAAGGTAGTGTTGATGATAAGACTGTTGTTAATGCACTTGTTTCTCGAGTTGTTGACTGCACTGTGCTTGGCAAACTGGTTGTGCTGGTAGTAGGTGACTCTGCTGTCACAGGAGCAGTAGTACTTTCTCCTATGGTGGTTTCTGAAGTTGTAGTGGAAGGAAGTGTTGATGATGAGATTGTTGTTAATACACTTGTTGCTTCTGGTGTTGTTGACTGCACTGTGCTTGGCTTAATGGTTGTACTGGTAGTAGGTGATTCTGTTGTTGCAGGAGCTGTAGTACTTTCTGCTATGGTGGTTTCTGAAGTTGTTGTGGAAGGTAATGTTGATGAGATTGTTGTTAATACACTTGTTGTTTCTGGAGTTGATTGCACTGTGCTTGGTAAACTGGTTGAGCTGGTAGTAGGTGATTCTGTTGTCACAGGAGCTGTAGTACTTTCTGCTATGGTGGTTTCTGAAGTTGTAGTGGAAGGTAGTGTTGATGATGAGATTGTTGTTAATACACTTGTTTCTGGAGTTGTTGATTGCACTGTGCTTGGCAAATGGGTTGTGCTGGTAGTAGGTGATTCTGTTGTTACAGGAGCTGTAGTACTTTCTGTTATGGTGGTTTCTGAAGTTGTTGTGGAAGGTAGTGTTGATGATGAGATTGTTGTTAATACACTTGTTTCTGGAGTTGTTGATTGCCCTGTGCTTGGCAAACTGGTTGTACTCGTAATAGGTGATTCTGTTGTTGCAGGAGCTGTAGTACTTTCTGCTATGGTGGTTTCTGAAGTTGTTGTGGAAGGTAGTGTTGATGATGAGATTGTTGTTAATACTCTTGTTATTTCTGGAGTTGATTGCACTGTGCTTGGTAAACTGGTTGCGCTGGTAGTAGGTGATTCTGTTGTCACAGGAGCTGTAGTACTTTCTGCTATGGTGGTTTCTGAAGTTGTTGGGGCAGGTAGTGTTGATGATGAGATTGTTGTTAATACACTTGTTGTTTCAGGAGTTGTTGATTGCACTGTGCTTGGCAAACTGGTTGTGCTGGTAGTAGGTGATTCTGTTGTCACAGGAGCTGTAGTACTTTCTGCTATGGTGGTTTCTGAAGTTGTGGAAGGTAGTGTTGATGATGAGATTGTTGTTAATACACTTGTTTCTGGAGTTGATTCCACTGTGCTTGGTAAACTGGTTGTGCTGGTAGTAGGTGATTCTGTTGTCACAGGAGCTGTAGTACTTTCTGCTGTGGTGGTTTCTGAAGTCATAGTGGAAGGTAGAGTTGATGATGAGATTGTTGTTAATTCACTAGTTGTTTCTGGAGTTGTTGATTGCACTGTGCTATACAAACTGGTTGTGCTGGTAGTAGTTGATTCTGTTGTCACAGGAGCTGTAGTACTTTCTGCTATGGTGGTTTCTGAAGTTGTAGTGGAAGGTAGTGTTGATGATGAGATTGTTGTTAATACACTTGTTGTTTCGGGAGTTGTTGATTGCACTGTGCTTGGTAAACTGGTTGTGCTGGTAGTAGGTGATTCTGTTGTCACAGGAGCTGTAGTACTTTCTGCTATGGTGGTTTCTGAAGTTGTAGTGGAAGGAAGTGTTGATGATGAGATTGTTGTTAATACACTTGTTGTTTCTGGTGTTGTTGACTGCACTGTGCTTGGCAAACTGGTTGTACTGGTAGTAGGTAATTCTGTTGTTGCAGGAGCTGTAGTACTTTCTGCTATGGTAGTTTCCGAAGTTGTTGTGGAAGGTAATGTTGATGCGATTGTTGTTAATACGCTTGTTGTTTCTGGAGTTGATTGCACTGTGCTTGGTAAACTGGTTGTGCTGGTAGTAGGTGATTCTGTTGTCACAGGAGCTGTAGTACTTTCTGCTATGGTGGTTTCTGAAGTTGTAGTGGAAGGTAGTGTTGATGATGAGATTGTTGTTAATACACTTGTTGTTTCGGGAGTTGTTGATTGCACTGTGCTTGGTAAACTGGTTGTGCTGGTAGTAGGTGATTCTGTTGTCACAGGAGCTGTAGTACTTTCTGCTATGGTGGTTTCTGAAGTTGTAGTGGAAGGAAGTGATAATGATGAGATTGTTGTTAATACACTTGTTGCTTCTGGTGTTGTTGACTGCACTGTGCTTGGCAAACTGGTTGTACTGGTAGTAGGTAATTCTGTTGTTGCAGGAGCTGTAGTACTTTCTGCTATGGTGGTTTCTGAAGTTGTTGTGGAAGGTAATGTTGATGAGATTGTTGTTAATACACTTGTTGTTTCTGGAGTTGATTGCACTGTGCTTGGTAAACTGGTTGTGCTGGTAGTAGGTGATTCTGTTGTTACAGGAGCTGTAGTACTTTCTGCTATGGTGGTTTCTGAAGTTGTAGTGGAAGGTAGTGTTGATGATGAGATTGTTGTTAATTCACTTGTTGTTTCTGGAGTTGTTGATTGCACTGTGCTCGGCAAACTGGTTGTGCTGGTAGTAGGTGATTCTGTTGTCACAGGAGCTGTAGTACTTTCTGCTATGGTCGTTTCTGAAGATGTAGTTGAAGGTAGTGTTGATGATGAGATTGTTGTTAATACACTTGTTTCTGGAGTTGTTGATTGCACTGTGCTTGGCAAATGGGTTGTGCTGGTAGCAGGTGATACTGTTGTTACAGGAGCTGTAGTACTTTCTGCTATGGTGGTTTCTGAAGTTGTTGTGGAAGGTAGTGTTGATGATGAGATTGTTGTTAATACACTTGTTGTTTCTGGAGTTGTTAATTGCACTATGCTTGGCAAACTGGTTGTGCTGGTAGTAGGTGATTCAGTTGTCACAGGAGCTGTAGTACTTTCTGCTATGGTGGTTTCTGAAGTTGTAGTGGAAGGTAGTGTTGATGATGAGATTGTTGTTAATACACTTGTTTCTGGAGTTGTTGATTGCACTGTGCTTGGCAAACTAGTTGTGCTGGTAGTAGGTGATTCTGTTGTCACAGGAGCTGTAGTACTTTCTACCATGGTGGTTTCTGAAGTTGTAGTGGAAGGTAGTGTTGATGATGAGATTGTTGTTAATTCACTTGTTGTTTCTGGAGTTGTTGATTGCACTGTGCTTGGCAAACTGGTTGTGCTGGTAGTAGGTGATTCTGTTGTTACAGGAGCTGTAGTACTTTCTGCTATGGTGGTTTCTGAAGTTGTAGTGGAAGGTAGTGTTGATGATGAGATTGTTGTCAATACACTTGTTGCTTCTGGCGTTGTTGATTGCACTGTGCTTTGCAAACTGGTTGTACTGGTAGTAGGTGATTCTGTTGTTGCAGGAGCTGTAGTACTTTCTCCTATGGTGGTTTCTGAAGTTGTTGTGGAAGGTAGTGTTGATGATGAGATTGTTGTTACTACAGATGTTTCTGGAGTGGATTGCCCTGTGCTTGGCAAACTGGTTGTGCTGGTAGTAGGTGATTCTGTTGGCAAACTGGTTGTGCTGGTAGTAGGTGATTCTGTTGTCACAGGAGCTGTAGTACTTTCTCCTATGGTGGTTCCTGAGGTTGTAGGGGAAGGTAGTGTTGATGATGACATTGTTGTCAATACACTTGTTGCTTCTGGTGTTGTTGATTGCACTGTGCTTGGCAAACTAGTTGTACTGGTAGTAGGTGATTCTGTTGTTGAAGGAGCTGTAGTACTTTCTGCTATGGTGGTTTCTGAAGTTGTGGAAGGTAGTGTTGATGATGAGATTGTTGTTACTACACTTGTTTCTGGAGTTGATTCCACTGTGCTTGGTAAACTGGTTGCGCTGGTAGTAGGTGATTCTGTTGTCACAGGAGCTGTAGTACTTTCTGCTGTGGTGGTTTCTGAAGTCGTAGTGGAAGGTAGAGTTGATGATGAGATTGTTGTTAATTCACTTGTTGTTTCTGGAGTTGTTGATTGCACTGTGCTATACAAACTGGTTGTGCTGGTAGTAGGTGATTCTGTTGTCACAGGAGCTGTAGTACTTTCTGCTATGGTGGTTTCTGAAGTTGTAGTGGAATGTAGTGTTGATGATGAGATTGTTGTTAATACACTTGTTGTTTCGGGAGTTGTTGATTGCACTGTGCTTGGCAAACTGGTTGTGCTGGTAGTAGGTGATTCCGTTGTCACAGGAGCTGTAGTACTTTCTGCTATGGTGGTTTCTGAGGTTGTAGTAGAAGGAAGTGTTGATGATGAGATTGTTGTTAATACACTTGTTGCTTCTGGTGTTGTTGACTGCACTGTGCTTGGCAAACTGGGTGTACTGGTAGTAGGTGATTCTGTTGTTGCAGGAGCTGTAGTACTTTCTGCTATGGTAGTTTCAAAAGTTGTTGTGGAAGGTAATGTTGATGAGATTGTTGTTAATACGCTTGTTGTTTCTGGAGTTGATTGGACTGTGCTTGGTAAACTGGTTGTGCTGGTAGTAGGTGAGTCTGTTGTCACAGGAGCTGTAGTACTTTCTGCTATGGTGGTTTCTGAAGTTGTAGTGGAAGGTAGTGTTGATGATGGGATTGTTGTTAATACACTTGTTGTTTCGGGAGTTGTTGATTGCACTGTGCTTGGCAAACTGTTTGTGCTGGTAGTAGGTGATTCTGTTGTCACTGGAGCTGTAGTACTTTCTGCTATGGTGGTTTCTGAAGTTGTAGTGGAAGGTAGTGTTGATGATGAGATTGTTGTCAATACACTTGTTGCTTCTGGCGTTGTTGATTGCACTGTGCTTTGCAAACTGGTTGTACTGGTAGTAGGTGATTCCGTTGTTGCAGGAGCTGTAGTACTTTCTCCTATGGTGGTTTCTGAAGTTGTTGTGGAAGGTAGTGTTGATGATGAGATTGTTGTTACTACAGATGTTTCTGGAGTGGATTGCCCTGTGCTTGGCAAACTGGTTGTGCTGGTAGTAGGTGATTCTGTTGTCACAGGAGCTGTGGTACTTTCTGCTGTGGTGGTTTCTGAAGTCGTAGTGGAAGGTAGAGTTGATGATGAGATTGTTGTTAGTTCACTTGTTGTTTCTGGAGTTGTTGATTGCACTGTGCTATACAAACTGGTTGTGCTGGTAGTAGGTGATTCTGTTGTCACAGGAGCTGTAGTACTTTCTGCTATGGTGGTTTCTGAAGTTGTAGTGGAAGGTAGTGTTGATGATGAGATTGTTGTTAATACACTTGTTGTTTCGGGAGTTGTTGATTGCACTGTGCTTGGCAAACTGGTTGTGCTGGTAGTAGGTGATTCCGTTGTCACAGGAGCTGTAGTACTTTCTGCTATGGTGGTTTCTGAGGTTGTAGTGGAAGGAAGTGTTGATGATGAGATTGTTGTTAATACACTTGTTGCTTCTGGTGTTGTTGACTGCACTGTGCTTGGCAAACTGGGTGTACTGGTAGTAGGTGATTCTGTTGTTGCAGGAGCTGTAGTACTTTCTGCTATGGTAGTTTCCGAAGTTGTTGTGGAAGGTAATGTTGATGAGATTGTTGTTAATACGCTTGTTGTTTCTGGAGTTGATTGGACTGTGCTTGGTAAACTGGTTGTGCTGGTAGTAGGTGATTCTGTTGTTGCAGGAGCTGTAGTACTTTCTGCTATGGTGGTTTCTGAAGTTGTAGTGGAAGGTAGTGTTGATGATGGGATTGTTGTTAATACACTTGTTGTTTCGGGAGTTGTTGATTGCACTGTGCTTGGCAAACTGGTTGTGCTGGTAGTAGGTGATTCTGTTGTCACAGGAGCTGTAGTACTTTCTGCTATGGTGGTTTCTGAAGTTGTAGTGGAAGGAAGTGTTGATGATGAGATTGTTGTTAATACACTTGTTGCTTCTGGTGTTGTTGACTGCACTGTGCTTGGCAAACTGGTTGTGCTGGTAGTAGGTGATTCTGTTGTCACAGGAGCTGTAGTAATTTCTGCTATGGTGGTTTCTGAAGTTGTAGTTGAAGGTAGTGTTGATGATGAGATTGTTGTTAATACACTTGTTTCTGGAGTTGTTGATTGCACTGTGCTTGGCAAATGGGTTGTGCTGGTAGTAGGTGATTCTGTTGTCACAGGAGCTGTAGTACTTTCTGCTATGGTGGTTTCTGAAGTTGTAGTGGAAGGAAGTGTTGATGATGAGATTGTTGTTAATACACTTGTTGCTTCTGGTGTTGTTGACTGCACTGTGCTTGGCAAACTGGTTGTACTGGTAGTAGGTAATTCTGTTGTTGCAGGAACTGTAGTACTTTCTGCTATGGTGGTTTCTGAAGTTGTTGTGAAAGGTAATGTTGATGAGATTGTTGTTAATACACTTGTTTCTGGTGTTGATTGCACTGTGCTTGGTAAACTGGTTGTGCTGGTAGTAGGTGATTCTGTTGTTACAGGAGCTGTAGTACTTTCTGCTATGGTGGTTTCTGAAGTTGTAGTGGAAGGTAGTGTTGATGATGAGATTGTTGTTAATTCACTTGTTGTTTCTGGAGTTGTTGATTGCACTGTGCTGTGCAAACTGGTTGTGCTGGTAGTAGGTGATTCTGTTGTCACAGGAGCTGTAGTACTTTCTGCTATGGTGGTTTCTGAAGTTGTAGTTGAAGGTAGTGTTGATGATGAGATTGTTGTTAATACACTTGTTTCTGGAGTTGTTGATTGCACTGTGCTTGGCAAATGGGTTGTGCTGGTAGAAGGTGATTCTGTTGTTACAGGAGCTGTAGTACTTTCTGCTATGGTAGTTTCCGAAGTTGTTGTGGAAGGTAATGTTGATGAGATTGTTGTTAATACGCTTGTTGTTTCTGGAGTTGATTGGACTGTGCTTGGTAAACTGGTTGTGCTGGTAGTAGGTGATTCTGTTGTTGCAGGAGCTGTAGTACTTTCTGCTATGGTGGTTTCTGAAGTTGTAGTGGAAGGTAGTGTTGATGATGGGATTGTTGTTAATACACTTGTTTCTGGAGTTGTTGATTGCACTGTGCTTGGCAAATGGGTTGTGCTGGTAGTAGGTGATTCTTTTGTCACAGGAGCTGTAGTACTTTCTGCTATGGTGGTTTCTGAAGTTGTAGTGGAAGGAAGTGTTGATGATGAGATTGTTGTTAATACACTTGTTGCTTCTGGTGTTGTTGACTGCACTGTGCTTGGCAAACTGGTTGTACTGGCAGTAGGTAATTCTGTTGTTGCAGGAACTGTAGTACTTTCTGCTATGGTGGTTTCTGAAGTTGTTGTGAAAGGTAATGTTGATGAGATTGTTGTTAATACACTTGTTTCTGGTGTTGATTGCACTGTGCTTGGTAAACTGGTTGTGCTGGTAGTAGGTGATTCTGTTGTTACAGGAGCTGTAGTACTTTCTGCTATGGTGGTTTCTGAAGTTGTAGTGGAAGGAAGTGTTGATGATGAGATTGTTGTTAATACACTTGTTGCTTCTGGTGTTGTTGACTGCACTGTGCTTGGCAAACTGGTTGTGCTGGTAGTAGGTGATTCTGTTGTCACAGGAGCTGTAGTACTTTCTGCTATGGTGGTTTCTGAAGTTGCAGTTGAAGGTAGTGTTGATGATGAGATTGTTGTTAATACACTTGTTTCTGGAGTTGTTGATTGCACTGTGCTTGGCAAATGGGTTGTGCTGGTAGTAGGTGATTCTTTTGTCACAGGAGCTGTAGTACTTTCTGCTATGGTGGTTTCTGAAGTTGTAGTGGAAGGAAGTGTTGATGATGAGATTGTTGTTAATACACTTGTTGCTTCTGGTGTTGTTGACTGCACTGTGCTTGGCAAACTGGTTGTACTGGCAGTAGGTAATTCTGTTGTTGCAGGAACTGTAGTACTTTCTGCTATGGTGGTTTCTGAAGTTGTTGTGAAAGGTAATGTTGATGAGATTGTTGTTAATACACTTGTTTCTGGTGTTGATTGCACTGTGCTTGGTAAACTGGTTGTGCTGGTAGTAGGTGATTCTGTTGTTACAGGAGCTGTAGTACTTTCTGCTATGGTGGTTTCTGAAGTTGTAGTGGAAGGTAGTGTTGATGATGAGATTGTTGTTAATTCACTTGTTGTTTCTGGAGTTGTTGATTGCACTGTGCTCGGCAAACTGGTTGTGCTGGTAGTAGGTGATTCTGTTGTCACAGGAGCTGTAGTACTTTCTGCTATGGTGGTTTCTGAAGTTGTAGTTGAAGGTAGTGTTGATGATGAGATTGTTGTTAATACACTTGTTTCTGGAGTTGTTGATTGCACTGTGCTTGGCAAATGGGTTGTGCTGGTAGAAGGTGATTCTGTTGTTACAGGAGCTGTAGTACTTTCTGCTATGGTGGTTTCTGAAGTTGTTGTGGAAGGTAGTGTTGATGATGAGATTGTTGTTAGTACACTTGTTGTTTCTGGAGTTGTTAATTGCACTGTGCTTGGCAAACTGGTTGTGCTGGTAGTAGGTGATTCAGTTGTCACAGGAGCTGTAGTACTTTCTGCTATGGTGGTTTCTGAAGTTGTAGTGGAAGGTAGTGTTGATGATGAGATTGTTGTTAATACACTTGTTTCTGGAGTTGTTGATTGCACTGTGCTTGGCAAACTAGTTGTGCTGGTAGTAGGTGATTCTGTTGTCACAGGAGCTGTAGTACTTTCTACTATGGTGGTTTCTGAAGTTGTAGTGGAAGGTAGTGTTGATGATGAGATTGTTGTTAATTCACTTGTTGTTTCTGGAGTTGTTGATTGCACTGTGCTTGGCAAACTGGTTGTGCTGGTAGTAGGTGATTCTGTTGTCACAGGAGCTGTAGTACTTTCTGCTATGGTGGTTTCTGAAGTTGTAGTGGAAGGTAGTGTTGATGATGAGATTGTTGTTAATACACTTGTTTCTGTAGTTGTTGATTGCACTGTGCTTGGCAAACTGGTTGTGCTGGTAGTAGGTGATTCTGTTGTTACAGGAGCTGTAGTACTTTCTGCTATGGTGGTTTCTGAAGTTGTAGTGGAAGGTAGTGCTGATGATGAGATTGTTGTCAATACACTTGTTGCTTCTGGCGTTGTTGATTGCACTGTGCTTTGCAAACTGGTTGTACTGGTAGTAGGTGATTCCGTTGTTGCAGGAGCTGTAGTACTTTCTCCTATGGTGGTTTCTGAAGTTGTTGTGGAAGGTAGTGTTGATGATGAGATTGTTGTTACTACAGATGTTTCTGGAGTGGATTGCCCTGTGCTTGGCAAACTGGTTGTGCTGGTAGTAGGTGATTCTGTTGTCACAGGAGCTGTAGTACTTTCTCCTATGGTGGTTTCTGAGGTTGTAGGGGAAGGTAGTGTTGATGATGACATTGTTGTCAATACACTTGTTGCTTCTGGTGTTGTTGATTGCACTGTGCTTGGCAAACTAGTTGTACTGGTAGTAGGTGATTCTGTTGTTGAAGGAGCTGTAGTACTTTCTGCTATGGTGGTTTCTGAAGTTGTGGAAGGTAGTGTTGATGATGAGGTTGTTGTTAATACACTTGTTTCTGGAGTTGATTCCACTGTGCTTGGTAAACTGGTTGCGCTGGTAGTAGGTGATTCTATTGTCACAGGAGCTGTAGTACTTTCTGCTGTGGTGGTTTCTGAAGTCGTAGTGGAAGGTAGAGTTGATGATGAGATTGTTGTTAATTCACTTGTTGTTTCTGGAGTTGTTGATTGCACTGTGCTATACAAACTGGTTGTGCTGATAGTAGGTGATTCTGTTGTCACAGGAGCTGTAGTACTTTCTGCTATGGTGGTTTCTGAAGTTGTAGTGGAAGGTAGTGTTGATGATGAGATTGTTGTTAATACACTTGTTGTTTCGGGAGTTGTTGATTGCACTGTGCTTGGCAAACTGGTTGTGCTGGTAGTAGGTGATTCTGTTGTCACAGGAGCTGTAGTACTTTCTGCTATGGTGGTTTCTGAGGTTGTAGTGGAAGGAAGTGTTGATGATGAGATTGTTGTTAATATACTTGTTGCTTCTGGTGTTGTTGACTGCACTGTGCTTGGCAAACTGGTTGTACTGGTAGTAGGTGATTCTGTTGTTGCAGGAGCTGTAGTACTTTCTGCTATGGTAGTTTCCGAAGTTGTTGTGGAAGGTATTGTTGATGAGATTGTTGTTAATACGCTTGTTGTTTCTGGAGTTGATTGCACTGTGCTTGGTAAACTGGTTGCGCTGGTAGTAGGTGATTCTGTTGTCACAGGAGCTGTAGTACTTTCTGCTATGGTGGTTTCTGAAGTTGTAGTGGAAGGTAGTGTTGATGATGAGATTGTTGTTAATACACTTGTTATTTCGGGAGTTGTTGATTGCACTGTGCTTGGCAAACTGGTTGTGCTGGTAGTAGGTGATTCTGTTGTCACAGGAGCTGTAGTACTTTCTGCTATGGTGGTTTCTGAGGTTGTAGTGGAAGGAAGTGTTGATGATGATATTGTTGTTAATACACTTGTTGCTTCTGGTGTTGTTGTCTGCACTGTGCTTGGCAAACTGGTTGTACTGGTAGTAGATGAGTCTGTTGTTGCAGGAGCTGTAGTACTTTCTGCTATGGTAGTTTCCGAAGTTGTTGTGGAAGGTAATGTTGATGAGATTGTTGTTAATACGCTTGTTGTTTCTGGAGTTGATTGCACTGTGCTTGGTAAACTGGTTGCGCTGGTAGTAGGTGATTCTGTTGTCACAGGAGCTGTAGTACTTTCTGCTGTGGTGGTTTCTGAAGTTGTAGTGGAAGGTAGTGTTGATGATGAGATTGTTGTTAATACACTTGTTGTTTCGGGAGTTGTTGATTGCACTGTGCTTGGCAAACTGGTTGTGCGGGTAGTAGGTGATTCTGTTGTCACAGGAGCTGTAGTACTTTCTGCTATGGTGGTTTCTGAAGTTGTAGTGGAAGGAAGTGTTGATGATGAGATTGTTGTTAATACACTTGTTGCTTCTGGTGTTGTTGACTGCACTGTGCTTGGCAAACTGGTTGTACTGGTAGTAGGTAATTCTGTTGTTGCAGGAGCTGTAGTACTTTCTGCTATGGTGGTTTCTGAAGTTGTTGTGGAAGGTAATGTTGATGAGATTGCTGTTAATACACTTGTTGTTTCTGGAGTTGATTGCACTGTGCTTGGTAAACTGGTTGTGCTGGTAGTAGGTGATTCTGTTGTCACAGGAGCTGTAGTACTTTCTGCTATGGTGGTTTCTGAAGTTGTCGTTGAAGGTAGTGTTGATGATGAGATTGTTGTTAATACACTTGTTTCTGGAGTTGTTGATTGCACTGTGCTTGGCAAATGGGTTGTGCTGGTAGTAGGTGATTCTGTTGTTACAGGAGCTGTAGTACTTTCTGCTATGGTGGTTTCTGAAGTTGTTGTGGAAGGCAGTGTTGATGATGAGATTGTTGTTAATACACTTGTTGTTTCTGGAGTTGTTGATTGCACTGTGCTTGGCAAATGGGTTGTGCTGGTAGGAGGTGATTCTGTTGTTGCAGGAGCTGTAGTACTTTCTGCTATGGTGGTTTCTGAAGTTGTAGTGGAAGGAAGTGTTGATGATGAGATTGTTGTTAATACACTTGTTGCTTCTGGTGTTGTTGATTGCACTGTGCTTGACAAACTGGTTGTGCTGGTAGTAGGTGATTCTGTTGTTACAGGAGCTGTAGTACTTTCTGCTATGGTAGTTTCTGAAGTTGTTGTGGAAGGTAATGTTGATGAGATTGTTGTTAATACACTTGTTGTTTCTGGAGTTGATTGCACTGTGCTTGGTAAACTGGTTGTGCTGGTAGTAGGTGATTCTGTTGTCACAGGAGCTGTAGTACTTTCTGCTTTGGTTGTTTCTGAAGTTGTAGTGGAAGCTAGTGTTGATGATGAGATTGTTGTTAATTCACTTGTTGTTTCTGGAGTTGTTGATTGCACTGTGCTTGGCAAACTGGTTGTGCTGGTAGTAGGTGATTCTGTTGTCACAAGAGCTGTAGTACTTTCTGCTATGGTGGTTTCTGAAGTTGTAGTGGAAGGTAGTGTTGATGATGAGATTGTTGTTAATACACTTGTTGCCTGTGGTGATGTCATTACAGTTGTAGTTTCTGCAGTAGTTGTTGATTGTGCAGTGCTTGATAAACCTGTTGTGCTGGTAGTTGTAGTTTCCTGTGTTGTTGGAGGAGTAGTGCTTTCTGATACTGTAGTTTTTGATGTGGTGGAACCCGCTGTATTTGATTCTGATGTAGACAATGCAGCTGTGCTTGTTCCTTGTGTAGAAGTAAATGTTATTGTACTTGTTTCTGTGGTTGGAATTAAAGATGTTATGGGTGCCGTTGTAGGTACAGTGGATGTTTGCTGCATTGTGCTTGTTACTGTGCTGTACACTGTTGGTAGTGATGTAGTCTCCTGTTGTGTTGTAGACTGTGTTGAATGTGAAGCTGTTTCACTTGTAATTGCAGTTGTTTCTTTAGCAGTTGTTGGTGCCACTGTAGATGTTTCTTGGGTTGTTGTCCAGAAAGTCGTTGTTTTGTCACTTGTTATAAATGTCTCACTGGTGGTTTCTTGTGTTGTACTTGACTGAGTGGTAGCTTTTTCACTTGTTATAGTTGTTTGTGGTGTTGTTTCTAATGTAGTTGTTGATTGGATTGTGCTCATTATAATCAATGGACTTGTAGAAGTTTCCATTGTCCCAGTTGTAGTTGTGGATTCTGGCACTGTACTTTCTGTTATTACAGTGGAACTTAATGTAGTAGCTTCTGTGGTGGATGTTGTTATTACGCTTGTTTCTTGTGTTGAAGTTGGCATTATTGTGGAAGTTTTTTCTGGAGTAGGAGTTGCTGACTGGACTGTTGTAACCACTGAAGTGGTTGATAGTAGACTAGTTACTTCTGGTGCAGTGCTGGAGGGAGGAGTTGAGGTCTCTGTTGCCACACTTGTTTCTGATATTGCTTTAGTTGTTAATGTAAACTGTGGTGTTGTCTCCACAGCATTTGTACTCGTTATCGGTGTTGTCTGTGATAATTTTTCAGTAGTTGGCTCTGTGCTCACAGTTGTTTCAGTAGTCTTTTCTGTTGTACTGTTTATAAGTACTACTGTTGTCTCTGTTGACAATGAGCTGATTGTTAATGTCGTTCCTGTTGTTGCTAAGCTTGTTTCTTGTGTTGTACTTTCTGCTGCTATAGTTTCTAGGTACTCTGTAAGTAACATTACATTACATTTTATTATTTGTTAAAATACTTAATAAAAAATAGCATTGTTTTAATGGTCATTTTCTATGCAATTAACTAGGTTGTAGTTATTAGAATTACAACTAAAACATAGGTATTACATCCAGCCGGCTTCCTAAGCTACAGGGTACCTTCTATGAACCCAAGCCATTAGTCAACTTCAGCTGGGCGAGAGCACAAAGCCCTTCATCTCTTTCCTGCTGCTGAAGAGAGTACCCTTCTCCAGGCTTCAGAATACTGACATTCAGCTTGTGCTATTCCACTGCTGAGCATATTAAGTTCTCTTTGTGCGAAAACCTTTCACATGGTTTTCCCTTCTTTTGGAAATGGTCAGGGACAACTACCACAAGCTTCCCCACAGACTGGAACTACTCACACAAAAAGAGAGGTTACTAGAAAATCATATATTAACAAATGGAAAAGGTTTACTAATTGGGACCAATGCAGCACACATTATAGGCTAGTGTTTTTCTGCTTTTAGGGATCATCAGTAAATCATAGGCTAGCTGCCCTTGAGAGCTATTCTAAGCCCAGCCAGTACCTTCACAGTTTAGAATCAAACCCTGTACTTTGTGTCTTTGAGGTTAACACTTTAACTGTCAACTTCCAACCAAAATATTTGTCTGATTTATTTCCCTGTGGCCTGCCTTCCTCCTCTAGCAAGATTAATTTGTCAGCCATTTCAGTTTATCTGCATATGGATCCCCCTCTTTGAAGGTATTCCCCTATCAAAATGTTTTTGAAAGGGGTTTTGCAAAAGAGAAGTCCAAGAAAAACAGTGGTTCCTGCTTGGAATCTTAATTTTGTGATAGAGATGCTAACACTTGTTCCATTTGAATCATCTGGTTGACTTGAGGTTCTTTACATGGGAAACAGTTTCTTCATTGCTCTGACCTGGGCAAGAAGAATATCTGATTTGCAAGGTTGTATGGTGGGTCAACCTTATTTCATTCTCTACAAAAACATGGTTTCCTTGAGAACTAATCATTCTGTTATGCCTAAAGTTGTAACTAAGTCTTCTTTAAGCAAAACTAACCATCTCCCTGTGTTCTTTCCTGAACCTCAAAAGGAGGGAGAAAGAATACTTCATACCTTGTACATCCACAGAAAATTCAGGTACTATCTTAACAGAAAAAAATCTTTTAGAACTTTTGATCAGTTGTTCATTTCTTATGAAGATAAGAAATGACAACCAGTGTCAGAACTGATTATTTCCAAATAGTTGTCATGCGGTATTACCTTTTGTTATTCCCACCACAATAAAACGGGTTCCTATTAGATGACCGAAGATGCATTCTTCGAATCTTGGTCGAACTTTTGAAAAGACGAAAAGGCAAAATATCGACGCGGCATATAAGCGAATTTTTTCACTGGGAAAGAAATCGCTTGGCTGCGTCCATTTCTTTGCCATTTTTGTCACAGCCCCCCACTTTATGTTGTGTTTTAAGTGTATTTTTTTTTTTTTTTTGGAACAGCGATTTTTTTTCCCTTGGAAAAAAATCACTCTTCTAAGTGTTCATGTTTGTAAGCTTTTGCTTACATGAGGTCGATAAATCATCGTTCACTTTTCTAAATGTCCGAAGATTTAATATAGACCCAATAAAACTATCCCAGGCAGGTCAGTGCACATTATTCCAGGGTCTTGGCTTCATCTATGACTTTTTTGAAAGGGTTCTAGAAGCAGCAACTTGGTCATCTGTACATACGTTTACAAAGCACTGTAAGCTAGATTTCCTCTCCACATCTAGGTCAGGCTTTGAAGGGACCATTCTCCAGTGGCTCCTAGACCCTTCTACTTCTATATCCAAGTTGTTTTAAGATATGGTAATCTACCCTTATAGCTTAGGCTACTACACCAGTGATTAATATGAAGAACATAGTACAGTTGTGCAAGTAAATTTACAATAATGGTAGATGTTTAAATGGTCATTTCTGCACTAACTGCACCCTCCCTCCATCGCCCTTGCTTTTTGGTGTGTTTTTTATGCCAGAGTGTGGACCTTTATTTATTTTTATTTTATTTTATTTTTGTTTGTTCCTAGCAATGTGCTCTGAGTGCTCAGGTTCCCTCTGTCAGTGGACATGAACATTACCAAGGGCTTTGCACCCAGACCTGTCTTTTCAGTCAGCTCAGCTTGAGCTGACTAACAGTATGGATGCATAGAAGGTGCCCTGAATCTTTGGAAGCAGAATAGCTGTTACATCCTATTCGTGATATAACCCATATAGCTTAGACTACTACATCAGTGATCATTCAAAGATCCGCTGTTATACTAATTTAACTTACACAATTGTACTTTCTTGGTATTTTGTAGCTCACAAGTAACTATCACACCTGACCGACCGACCCCCCCCCCCCAGCAGCAACTAAACTAAAAAAAAATTCTCCAAAGCAAATTATAACCTCTTATGGGATGGTATAAATAGCTTCACTGCATCTCCCCCCTCAGATGGAACTGGCAACTATGCCGAGTTATTCCAAAAAACAACACTGAACTGCCAAGTCTCTTAAGCATGAAGCAAATTTATTAGAATAAAGCGCTTTTCATCCAACAGTATCGTTGGACTTTTTCAGAAAGACGAAAAACGTTTAAAAATATTCAAACCACATTTAAATAACCTTTCCTAGGTTGCATGGTTAAACAATGAAAGATTTTTAAAACCATAAATACTTAAAAATGTTTGAACTGTTAAAATCAAAAATTTACATCTTAAAAACACTCATACTATCATAGCAGCAACCAGTTATTAATGTTCCTATATATCAATGCCTTACAACCATGTTAGTTGAAAGATAATAACATCCTGGTTTCAAAACTAAGAATGTCACCCAAAATAGTTTGGAGAAAAGGATTGAGTTTCAAAAATTTATTACAGAAACAAATAAACCCAAAAATAAGGAATTTGGGTATGATGCAGTGTGGTAATTGCCCATACTGCTATGAAATGGAATTGGGAATTATGACTGACATAAATGGTTTTAGATTAAACTGTAAAAACAGATTTAATTGTAACTCTAAAGAAGTGGTGTATGTGGCTAAATGCTAAGCCTGTCCCTCGTTCTATATAGGTAAGACAGATCGGAGACTGAGGGACAGGGTGTACGAACACCTTAGAAGCATAACCCAACATAAGGAAGAAAATGCTCCAGCGAGGCATGTATCAGCATACCCTGATCACAAGTTTAAATTCAAAGTGATAGATCAGGTTAACCATGACATGAAGGGCGGTCCATTTAATTTATTGTTCGAAAAAAATGGAACTAATATGGCAAATTAGGCTGAATGCCTATATGGATCCAGCCTTAAATGAAAAATGTTCGATTATGTGCTTATTGAAACTTAAAAGTTTGGACAGATGAAGTATATTAATTAATATGGTATTTAAAATCAGTATATAAATATGAGTAAATAACATTTTAGTTTATATGAAACGATAGAGATAGTCAAATAGGTGATTTATTCATTTTTATTTCCCATCCATTTAATTTTACGCAACTAATATGGTTGTAAGGCATTGATATATAGGAACATTAATAACTTGTTGCTTCTATGATAGTATGAGTGTTTTTAAGATGTAAATTTTTGATTTTAACAGTTCAAACATTTTTAAGTATTTATGGCTTTAAAAATCATTCATTGTTTAACCATGTGACCTAGGGAAGGTTATTTAAATGTGGTTTGAATATTTTTAAACGTTTTTCGTCTTTTTGAAGAAGTCCAACAATACTGTTGGATGAAAAGCATTTTATTCTAATAAATTTACTTCATGCTTAAGAGACTTGGCAGTTCAGTGTTTTTTTTTTTAAATAGTTGGTGTTTCGATATTTGTGGTTTGAACTATGCCGAGTTAGTTGATACCACATATACTGAGTCTGTGAACATAGCTAACCTGTTGTCCAACCGGTTCTGTGAAAACTTCACTCCCCTGTCCCTGCCACATGTACCCCATGAGATCTCTACCACCTGTCCCCTACTCTGTATCTCTAAAGAGCAGATTTTAAATGCCCTCTCTAAGGCCAAAAACACATAATCTATGTGATCTGATAACATCCCAGGCTACGTCCTACATGGGCTCCAACAACAATTAGCAACACCACTGGGTATTCTTTTTAATCATAGTCTAAGTACCAGCTTCATCCCAGCTGAATGGAAAATGGCCACTGTTTCCCTTGCACAAAGGTGTTGTTTTCACTGACCCCAGAAGCTATAGACCTATTAGCCTGACTAGCCTTATCTGCAAGGCCATGGAACAAATCATCATGGACCTTATCAACAAAGCTATAGGTACTCTCCAAAATCTCCAGACACCTGACCCTACATAGTTTGAATTTGTCAAAGGGAGATCATGCCTGTTAAACCTAGTGGACTTCTTCGACACAGTCACCAAGGCCCTGGATGAGAGGAAATCTGGTCATGCAGCCACTATCCCCCACTCAGGCATCATTGACAAACTCATCCAGCAGGGTATCAACCCTATTATTGTTAGATGGGTCTTTAACTGGCTCATTGATAGAACACATGTAGTCAAACTAGGGGAATCCACCTCCAACAGCAGACCTGTAACCAGTGGTGTTGCACAGGGATCAGTCCTGGGACCTCTACTGTTTGGAATCTATTTCTCCAAAGTACATTGTTTTGTTTTTTGTCTTTTTTAGTAAAACATGCACATAGATTTATTAAGCTGACTTTAAATACAAATTTTAAAATATTAATTAGTCTTTTCCTAAAATGATGGTAGTAAATCTTGCAGATATAAAAAGTATTAAACTGTATACCATATAAAAAAACTATAAACTTTACCGAGCTGGTAAATAGTTTCATCTGGAGTATAGCAAAAGTTTTAGAAAGGGAAATTAAATTGTATAAAATAGTTTACAAAATTTTATCAACAAAATTTCATCTTGTTGTAAAAAAAATTTTTTGATCTGTAACTGGAGCTTTTCTCCCAGGCCTCGACTAAAAATGGGTTCCTGATCAAGTGGACTTTCCCGGTCAACAAATGTCAATAAATAAATAAAATAAATAAATAAATCTACTTCTCCAATGGGCACATTTGCAGTGCTTTTTGAAATTATATTTTTGGTCAAAGGCCCATTAGCTATGAATTTCTCCCACCCAGTTAAACTAAAAGTATTTGAGAACAGGGAAAACATTATCCACTTTTAAATCTTTAGGCAGAGAGAACAAATTTACTTTTAAAAATCAGCAAACATCTTTTTGCCTTCAAAGGAACAAAAAAAGAAGCTCTATTTATATGTATCGAATAATATGAATTAAAGAAAAGACAAACATTTTTTAGAAATATGCTTTATAAGGCCATCTTTTGTGACTGTTGCTGAACTATCATGGTTGCTTTTAAATGAATTAATAGAATTAAAGAAACATGTTTATTTAATATTTATTTTAGAAATGGTGATGGCACATGTTGTCAACATCAGCACCACATAGTTAGGGCGTATATATATATATATATATATATATATATATATATATATATATATATATATATATTTCTCATTTCCTGTCAACACCGCAAAAAAAATAAAACATTATGTACACACAGAGCGTACAAGAATGCTTGCCTCTGTGTGCACGCAATGTATTAAGATAAGTAAAATCTTATTTTTAAACACTACACATATTCGATTTACTGAAATCTCGATCATATGGTCTCGACCATATGAAATTCGAGATTTCAGCAATTCGATTATGTGAAGTGTTCCCGTATGTGTATATATATATATATATATATATATATATATATCTTTGCTAGAGGCTCTTTTCCATATTTCCCTATCCCCTTTCCAACATACGTATGGTCATGGCCATCCTGGCCCCAGGGATAGTACAAGGGACACTAAGGTTGAAAACAATAGGAGCAGTAAGAGGAAGTGGTCATCTAGAAAGTACACAGTAGGGGAAGGGCATTTAGTACCCAATATGAATCTAGTCATTCTTTTTTATTTACTGTCCACTCGCAATACATAGCAGGTACACATTAGATGACAATCATGCTAAGTTCAATCTTCTAAGCTGAACTTGCTGTTTATTTTCCCCTTGCAGTCTATACTTCTACACCTTTTTACTCTAATCTGTACTTTTTATATTCTCTGTCCTCTACTTTGATTTCATAATCCCCTCTGTATTTCCTATGTCTTCTCTTTTCTAACATGCTCATAATATTCTCTCAACCTCAAATATACAGTTATAGTTCCTCTGACTTTTGTGTCTATATGTCCTCCCTGCTCCCCCCCCCCCCACAATGCACACACTCTAACCCAAAGGCTTGATGAATTTCTGCATCATTGCCAACATACGGCAACACAAATATATTTAATAGTTACAGCCCTTAAGAATTCTCTATGCAAGAATTATCCATACCATTTCAGTATTATAGCAATAATTCTACACTATATGAGAAGCCTCAGGAAAAAAATAAAATAAATATGGTTCTAAAGAAAGATGCTATAGCATTGCTTATTTCATGGAACTCTAGTGACAACATAGATCAAAGATAACCAAACAATGCTAGTCTGCACTGACAATATTGCTGCTATTCTATTCATGGCATTTCTCTTTGAAGTTGGCATGTTTGTGTGAAGTGTGTAACTTTCCCACAACCTGAATACAAGCATTCCATATCTCTGTCTTATTCAACTACATAACAATAAATGCATTTGCTTTTATTGTGAATGTGTTCAGCACAGCCATTTCCTTGTTCTGTTACTTGAACCTGCAGCATTCACTCCTCCAAGTATCATGCAGATTAAAGGGAATACATCTAATATTTGTGTGTGTGTGTGTGTGTGTGTGTGTGTGTGTGTGTGTGTGTGTGTGTGTGTGTGTGTGTGTGTGTCTGACATATGTAGTCCATTTTAAGTCTGTCCAACTTCTTTTCATAAATGAAAATCAGGCCCTGTTCCTTGTGTCTGTGAAGTAAACACGTTAACCATTATACCAACCCCCAACAATGACTTCTACTTGGTCCTTCCTACATTGACTGAAGCAACAACAGTAATCAGCAGTACCATAGCATAATTCTGGAATGTATGGAGACATGCAACACTCCACAAATGGAAACCTGTCACATGCATTGCTACCACTCATGTCTGCATACCAGGAATCCGATTAGAGCATCATAGCCAAATGCCTGCCAGTCATCAGAGTGCCACCATAGCATGATTCCTCAATAAGCTGTCCTCACTTCCTCCACCTTTTCTTTTTTGGCAACTTATGAAATGAGGGCCACATGGTATAGCCCAGATGGTAAGCTGACTTATTTAAAGCAGGTGTAATAGGAATATTTAGAGGCATAATGGGTGAGAGACATTGGTTAGTAACCAGTCAAAGCGCTAAAAAATATATCTTATTGAATTACATTATAATACAATCTGTGGTACAAAATTGTTAGATATAATACTGTTTCTGTAACATATAGGCATATTCCTTATTACTCTTATAGTTAGTCATTGCTTAATACAATATCTAAATAACAACAAAGTAATTCTTTATAATTATTTTATTATATCGTTTATCTAATCATTTAGTATATGAGAAATGTATCAGAAAAACAGTGACAATGTTAGTGAGAAAGGGATGATAGCTTAAAGCACTACAACTGCAGAGTTATAATTGTTGCCTTATATTATGTCTCCTTTTCTTATCTTTCAGTCTAATAGGTACACATTATAGCTTCTACTACAAATAAATCTATGCTGCAATCATTTCAATACCATTTTCACTATATTCATTTTTATTTAATGCTTCAGCATAAGAGGAATGTTTGACTTTTAGAAACACAGGGTTGTCGTACCCAACTGATATCCATAAACATTAGGGTGTCTACAAAATATCCCAACTAACAAAATAAAACAAGTAAAAAGGTCACACAGGAAAACCAATTGGTTAAAAAACACAAAAAGAAAAATCTAGCAAAGCTAGACTTTTTACTTTTAAGTCTATTTGTGTTTCTAAAAGTCAAACATTCCTCTTATGGTGAGCTGATGATGCCATAAGAAGGCAGAAACGTGCATGCCCACAGCTAGAGGGGTTTGGCTTTATTGGCCTGAAATTGTCCATAAATAGACTTAGAAGTAAAAGAAAAAGTCATGGACATTCAGAATTGCCATTTAGCTGAAACACCTGATATCCTTAAAGGGTAATTTGTATATATATCATGGTGCCTCTGATACATGAGGTTTAAGGTATCACACACTGGAAAGTCTAGCTTTGCTAGATTTTTCTTTTTGTGTTTTTTAAAAAATAGTAAATTACACAAAAGTGTGCAATATGATAAGAATAAAAATGATTAAATAAGATAGTAAGAGCAATGTAATTAAAGATTTTTCAAACAACTTTCTGTTTTGCAGTCATTAACTATGCCAGTGAAAGGAAAAATAAGGCAGATATTAAAGAAAAATAGAAAGTTTTATCAGCCCATATCATTGAGGTTATGGAATAAAAATCCCAGCAAAGTATTGCTAAAAATATCTAAACTATTAGGAAGGCTTGTGAATTAAGATAATTGTTATTTGATATAAAAATTTCAGTGGTAACTTCCAGTCTTGCAGAAGTTTTGAAAACTTAATAGGAAATATAAAAGCATTTAAATAGTTTACTGTCACTGAAGAAAACAGTGAAGCAATTCCATCTTTCAGTGTGATCAATTCATTTTCTCTGAATAATTTATCTAGTGCTGTAAGCATAAATAAGAGACTTATGGTGTGCTTTATCATTGACTACATTCCAACAACTTAAAATACCTCTTTACCATGATAACTCATTATTAATTATGTTGACAGATTTCAGTAAGTTATTAATCAGTACCCATTGTTCTTGAACAGGTAGACAGTAACAAAAGATGTGAAGAAAGTCAGCTTCTGCAACACCAAAATTCAGACATAAGAATAAATAAATAGGATAAAAAAGCTGTCTTATCTGGAGGCAAATAAGCATTTTGTTAAATCATATACTGAGAATAAAAGATTTTTAAGAAACATGGCACATGGAAGAATGATACAGCTTGTTGCATAAATGGATATTGTTTAAAGTACAGTATAAATTATTAGAATAAGAGGAACAAAACCTGGTGACTAAGTTTAACAGAAGTTAATATGTTAAAATAGCTTTTGATAAAAGCATGTTTTTTTAACCATAAGTATTAGATTATTTATCTATATCAACATGTATGTCTTTAAAAATCATTTTTAGAGTGGCCCACGGTCTATTTATATTTCAAACATTAGCCCTTAGGTAGAGGAAATTGTTGAGAGATTACTCTAAATGATATAAATTTCTTTATGTAGAAATCCACTGATACATATGTATGTATGTATTTATTCAAAAGAGGAAGAATGTTCATTGATCATCTACCATTCCAGTACAATATTAGAACAAGGAAAATGGATAATCTCAAGTATATATAATTCCCTCAATAAACATTGGAAGTATAAATCATTTATTTAAATAAAGACAATTCAGTTGTTTGAAATTTAAGAAAGGTAACAAAAGACAGTTACCTTTAATATTAAATAAATATTTCAGCCATAATTCCAGGTATGACTAAACATTATTACCAGCCTGAAACAGGATTTGCAATAATTTGGATGATATAGATAATTTCAACTACTTTGTGAAAAAAATACAGCCAATTAAGGACCATTCTCTAGGAGTAGGAACATATGATAAAAAACTAGAAAACAAATGTGTTAATTTAAGAAAATTAAATTGCTAAATGTATTGCAAATTATTACCCTCTACTTAAGCAATAAATTAAGGATTTGCATTTTAAACATCATGTTAGTCTAAGCTCTAAACTGTCTAGGGCTACAAAGTATTCAAGTGGGTATAATTCTTTTCTAGATATTTCACCAACATCATTTAAATTCAAAAACCCAATAAAAAACTTCCTCTCTGACAGTCAATAATAGAATAATAAGCAACTCATCAAGGAAGCATTTGCAAATAAATCTATTAACTTTATAATATAAATTTTCTTATTTGTATATAATGAAATTGTCCAAATAAAATTGTTAGCTTGATAACTTAAATTTTCCCAAACTTCCCTTAGCTTATTATCCAAACTTAAGTTGTTCCATTAAAGACAGTGAAATACTGGAGACACTCCGACCACTCCCATCTTCCTAATGCACTCTAGTTTTGAAGTTACATAAACACAGAATGGGAAGAATTTGTTACTCTGAAATGAAGCAATTTAAATTAATAAGGATGCCAGACCAATGCAGTTTTTATCTGCCACCCTTAACGGTCTTACTGAAATATGTAAAAAAGTTTGGACACACCAAATGATAAAAACAGTCATTTTTTCAAAGAACAGTTGTGCTCTTCTTCATGTCAAGTTGTTCAACATTTACAAAGTACTTAAAAAAATGAAAATTATGGAACCACTGAAATAAATTAAATGGCCAAGCATAACCAAAGATAAAAAAAAATTCATTTTCATTAGAAGTCATTATGCTTTTTATAATTGACCTTCTCCATAACAAAACTTTCATTGTAAAAGCACTGCTGAGCCGTTTACTACTATAGTTATTTCAATTATATTGTCATTTGATTTCTAACACCACTAGCTCATTGACAAAATCATTATAATCATGAGTTAAATCAACTTGGTATTAATAATTCATTTACAGTTCACAATTTCCAAGTTTAAAGAAATGTTAATTCAGAACATGCTGACTAATTTTATAATTAAGGTCTCTGATATGCTCAAAAATCTTTGCTAGAAAATATTCAAAGAATATTCTCTCTAACTTCAAAAGTGTGGAATAATGTTTCCATTATTAATTTATTTCACTGGGATGGGCAACACCTCTCCCCAGAATGGGTTAAGTTACTGAATAGACTATCAAGGCATGGTCATATTAGTAAATGTTCCAATCTAAAATGTATACACAGCAATAAAGAGAATATGTGAGTCATCGATGAATCTGGAAAAAGCAAAAAATCTAATTTGCCTAGATTCTTACATTTCTTTTAAATTAATCAGAATATCGACTATCACAGATGCATAGTTCAAAGACCCATCCTTCCTTCCCTAAATACCAAAAGCAATGAGGTGGTGCATCTATTCTAATAAGTCAATCATTCAAAAGCAGGGTTATAGAAGTCTTCCACACCTATCGCAATAAAAATCACATACTAGAATTTTGTGATATGTTATCATATACCTCCATGTCACATCAAGAGCATTATCAAATTATTGTTAGACTTATAGCTCTCCCAATAATAAAGAATGATTTTAGGTACAGGGACCTAAGTTAACCTTTCATTGGATAACTATGCCTGGGAGAACTATGTCCCAGCCAATAGTCAAGATCAAAAATTATTGTACACCATAAACTCTAGCAACGTTGGATGAATTATAAAAATGTCAATAAAGGGGGAACATCTTAGATAGCATCCAGAAAAACTTTCCTGACAATTATGTGAAGCTAAATCATGTAGCAATACCTGTTTGGTCTTATGATAATGTCATAATGTTTCTAATACATACCCTACCTAATTTAATAAGAATACTGCAGTCTTTAAAGATTATTCACACAACTGTGCTTCCTTGAACAACCAACATGCATCACTCAGTGTTGACTGTAGTATTGCCCCTCCAAACAACCTGTTAGTGAATTGCTTATGGTTCTATCTGTTTAAAAAGTGTATTGATAAATTTAACACTGTGAAGCATAAATATATTGGGAATACTGCAGAATACATAAGTGGTGGAGTTACAAAATGAGCAAATTATTAACCCCCAAGAAAACTGTATATAAAGCCTTTAATCTTTACCCATTCCAACACAATAAGGCAAAGGTCAACTCCATCAAAATGAACTCACTAAAACAATTAGAAGACCCAAAGCATCAGTCAGAGGAAAATTTGTAAACAAGATGAGTAATAATAATAAAGTCATCTGCAATCACAACAGAAAAGTGATGAGGTGGACAAAACACCATAAGACAAGAGATATAGCTAATGTAGAAGCATACCAATTTGGAATATAGTTCAAGACACAAATGGGAATCCCATTTACACTGACTCCATGTAACATGATACCACTCAAAATTATATCTAAAATGGTCATATCTGCCCTAAGAACATCCATAGGACCAGAACACCTAATTTATGCAATCCAAAGGCACAGTGTCATGGGAAAGCTTCATATTTCAAATATTGTCATGCCAATGGAATGAACTCCACCAATTAAACTCATCTCATTAATTTATACCTTGAAGAAGGACTTAGATGACAACATGGGCACCTGTAAGTTCCAACATGGAGTTCAAGCTCCTTAGTGGCCAGTTGGTCTTGAGCTTCCTTATCAAAAGTATAAAAGACGTGAAACTACTGTAACTACTGATCTCATCCAAACAAATTGGACTCTAAATCTCTTATCATAAAATACCTCATCACTGAAATGTTTCATTTAGATCTTCTCTGATAGATATATCTCTAGTAACGTACATAAACATTCTCTTTAGAGTGTTTCTAATAATAACATGATAAAAAAATCCATTCCGTTAAAGCGCTCTTCACCCTAGAGAATGCTGACATTTGTGCAGTCACTGAGACAAGGTTTAAAGCCACGAAGAGCACACTGGCAATGCCAGGTTTAATGACTTACATACATTTAGACCAGCTACTATATAGACAGGGATGAAAGGTCAAAAATAAATATACTTCAAGGCTGGTCAAACAGGACAATGCACTTGAGCTTCTCCACATTCAAATTATCATAAGCAAAATTCAATCCTACTACTTTGCAAGCTATAGGTCACCCTCTATGACTCAGAAAACACATACCATGTAGTTGAACTTATGGAAAGACTCACCGTCCAACCCAGTACCATATTTATGGGTGACTTTAATTACCTCACTATTAACTGGGACTCGTATATGACACCAAACATACAGGCAAAGAGATTTCTGATTTTCTAAACACAAACTCCCTGGACTAGATTGTCAGTGTGCCAACAAGGGGTGCAACCATACTGGATCTGGTCCTCATTAATATGGGAGAGTGCTGCACACAACCTAGTGTAATGTCTTCCCTGGTAAGGTCAGACCTTTGAAGTAAAAATAAAACCTGGAACCCCGCCTAACCCTGGAATATTCAAGAACTACTCTAAGGCTATCTTCCTACTATTAAGTGGTAATCTGGCAAATGTTCAAGTCCCCATAAACCATGAGAACACTGCTGCCTACACACAACTGTTCACAGAAACAGAAAAAAGCATGTTAATAGCTGCATAGAGGCAGCTGTACCCACCAGGAAGAAGTTCAGAACTAACTCAAAAAGCAAGCCACAATGGTGGAATCACAGCATTGATAGGCTGCATAACAAAAGGAAGAACATCATGGCAAAAATTAGGAGGTGCAGCACTGGGCAAGATAAAAGCACTTTCAAACTAAACAAATAATTCAAAGGACAAATAAAGTATACCAAAGCCAAATATGATGTAAATTTGGCCTCCCCGGCCAATGACAATCACAAGGCATTATTTAGCTATGTATTTAACCTCAAAGGCAATACACAATTGTCTGTAGATCTTATTGCCACCTATACTGTGCCAGACGATATACTAAACCAACTGGCTGACATATTCAGCTCCAATGTTACCCCTTTCTCCCCATCAACCTTCCCTCTGGAAATACCATCAAATATAACTTCCCCTGCTATCACTATGGAACAAGTCTTTAATGCTCTCTAAAAGGCCAAGAACACTGCATCACTGGGCCCAGATAATATCTGAAGATGCCTTCTAATTAGCATGAAACCTGATCTGTCAGGTAGCTTGGAATTACTATTTAACTGTAGCTCCCAAACAGACTTTGTGCCTCATGAATGGAGAACAGCAACAGTCATCCTTCTGTAGAAAGGTGGGCCATCTACAGACCCTGGAAATTATAGACTCATGTGTTTCATTAGTCTTATATGTAAAGCCGTGGACAAAATCATCATGGAAATGATCAATAATGATACAGTAAACCTCCAGACATTGGACTCAATCCAGTTTGGTTTCATCAAGGGCAGATCATGCCTATGAAACCTGGTGGACTTCTTTGAGAAAGTTGCCAAAGCAATGAATGGGGGCAAAATGGTTCAAACTACCTTCCTTGACCTGGCGAAGGCATTTGACACAGTCATCCACTTGGGTACCGTTGACAAACTTAAAGGATTAGGTACACATTTTTATGCAACCTAGTCGATAACCAGCTGGCTCACAGACAGGACCCAGGAAGTTAGAATTGGAGAGTCCACCTCTACAAAGAGGCATGTCACAAGCAGAGACCCTCAGGGATTGGTCCTGGGACTGCTCCTTTTTGGCAATTGCTTCTCTGAAGTCAAGGCCAATGTCAGTGGCCTCTGACTTACTAAATTTTCAGATGATTGCAAATTGGGATCTATCATTGAATCACCCACTGGCACCAAATTTCTTCAGGAAGGGTACGCACAGGCAAACAACTGGTGTCAGAGCCATTGACTAAAACTAAATGCCAAAAAATGCATAATAGTATCCTTCAGGAAGTCATCCAGCCCTTCTAACTATCATATTGACAACACAACCCTAAAAGCTAACCCAGTAGTCAGGGACTTGGGGACACATATAGACAGTAAACTAGCTTTTGGCCATCACATGTTTACAGGAGTTTTGGAAATCATTCTATGTTGTGCAACATATAAACAAAGATATGGCATCTAGGTCCAAGGAAGTCATTGTTTCACTGTATTTGGCATTCATCAGACCTATCAATGAGTGCAGCATCTCCTTTGATATGTACCTAACCAGGCATTTCCAACAACTGGAATATCCACAGAGTTTCCTCACTAAAAGAAGACAGATATAAGTAACATGCCATATGCAGTCCATCTCAAGGGTCTATCCCTGTATTCTGTCTCCTACAGGCTTTTGAGGGAAAATCTATGCCTGGCATATAAGACACTGTCAGACCTCACTTTGATGGACCTCCTGCATATCCACAAAACAAACAGCACCAGAATTACCTATTTTAAATACTTAAACCTTGACTGTGATATAAATAGGACCTGCTGGAGAGGCAAGAATGTATCCTTGAGACTACCCCTTCTCTGAAACAGGCGCCCGATCCATGGGAAGTGGAATTCTTCCCTAATCCAATTCAAGTCTAACTTGGATAATTGGATGGGGAGCAGGAAATTCATCCCTGGTTTGGCACCTATGCCTCTAAAGGACACAGGAAGAGTGTAAATCATTCATCTCCCAGGCCCGTTTGTAAGTATATCACATCCCAATCCCACATCATTTCAGTTATACTTTTTACTTTTTTTTATTTTGATCTCAGGCGTTTCAATCTGTGTATGACGTTTCTAAATGTCATGTGTGTGTTTATGTGTTTGTATGTTGGTTGTAAGTGTGTGTGTGTGTGTGTGTGTGTGTGTGTGTGTGTGTGTGTGTGTGTTCATGTTGTCTATCTCTTTAGATTTCATTCTGTTACATAAGAGGTAACTTAGTAACTACAAGCCAATAGAGGATTACCTTAACTAAGACTGACAAGAATATGAAACTATAATTATGCATTCCTAGGCAAAAGCAAGTTTCAGCTATTAATTAACCAATATCTGTTGTACTTTTAAAATGTGGTATAATTCTGTAAAATAAGGATACTTTAATAGAACATAAATAAAATGTGGTAGATTACATTTCACTGCATACATATAATTCCACATATCTGTACTCCTATGTAGTTACCATAGAAGAAAATGTCTTTCATTCTCTTGTCTAGGATAAGTTTGACTCTTATTATCAAAACCTATCCACAGTTTTGGAAGAGAAATTATTGAGTAGTTACTTTCTTATCCCCTTGTCAACCTAAAAAACCTGGAGGCTTGGAGTAGAAAAGCACTTATAACTAAGACAAAGATTAATATACAGTATTCACCCTAGATAAATGTTTGATGGATTTTACATTTCCTGAGCCACCTACCATTATTTAATAAATAGAGGCAAAAACTCCATTCAATGGTCAAGTACTTTGTACCATCCTGTGGGCTCATTAAATTAGAAAAAAAAATTAAATCACATAAAATATCTGTCTAGGGGTGTCATTGACTTTGGAGAAAGTGGAAATCCCCCCATTTAAAAAAGTGGCATTTTTCACTCATTTGAAATAATGTCTTCGACAAGTATTGGTCACTATAAAAGTATGTGATTTAATCTTGCCCTAAAAGGATTCCTAAGTATTTTCTTATAGGTACTGTATATCCCAAGTTATTGGGATAATAACCATAATGGAATATCATTGCTAGTACAGAAAAATGTAAATCCCTGGCTCTACTATAAGTTCTATAAAGAGACATTATTTTTTGTTGTTTCTATTCTATTTGCTACTTCATATATCACTTTGGGTTATATTGTGCAAACCCAGTGCCCAAAGTGTGCATTCTGATACTATCATGCTTTTATATATATTAAAATAAAATGGACATTACTATCGGAGAGAGATTAAAATACAACAAAAAGATAAGAAGTATTACATTCTTGTGTCAGTGATCAAGAATGGGTAATATCAAGGTTATATAAAGTTTAACATTTTAGATTTTTCACAAACCTATAACTGTATAACTTTTACTCACCAGTATTTTAGAATCAGCATTACAATGGCCCTTCCTCTTTCTACTATCCACTGATGAGTTAATTTCCAAAACAGTCTCCATAATAAAGGTAAATGCAAATTAAATTCAGTATATTCCATATATATTCTCTACTTACAGTTTAGAATTGTTCATGACACATAAAACTTTTTTTAAAGTTCTGAGTCTTTTCTTAATTTAAGAAAGACTGCTTGAAATCCTGTTTCAGAAGAATTTGCATTTCCATGTCGGTTTTTGGTTTTGTGATTAAATAATATTATTGCACTTACTTTGCATAAAGTAACTTTAAATTGTAGTACCATTATAGTATCTTTCTGAGTCAACATATATCTTTTAAATTAGATAACTTTCATCCAGTAACCACTACTTCTGTGCTTCTTGCTATATTGCCATCGAGTGTGTATCTGACTCACCTGCAAAATTACATATTTTGCAAGTGAGACAGATACACACTGCAAAATGACATATTTTCAGTTTCTTAGAATATTTGTCAGTTCATCACCTTCTCTTTATTTAAGCTCCAATGAGATTCAAGTTGTATTTCTTTGTGTAATGTGTTAATATCTTGCCATAAGATTGGTAAAATAAGCAGAAGATTTCTTATGCCAGCGTGGCTTTGCCAAAAAACACAGGGATCTTAGCAGAAGAGAGACTCTTCCCGACCCAACACTGCCACTGCCTTTAATTCCCCCGTGCAAAGATGTCACACACAGTGATGTAAATGACTGGTTCATTTGTTTGTTTGTTTTTTATGTGTTTGAATGATTTCTTTCCTTGCCCCACTTCTCTGATTGAAGGATGAATAGAGTTTATTTTTCTCTCCCCAAAGAATCATTATATTATAACACATCTACTTTTATGCCTGTAGACTAGCTGAAAAACAGACTCCAATACTTAAATAATGAAATATATAAGTAAATACACTAGTGAAACTACTGCTCCACATCACATACATTCTTTATCAGCTACAGCTTCACATATAATTTTACTCAGAATAGTTCTTACCTGAGATAGAGGAGCAAAATATAATAAATACAATGAAAACTTTCCTAAATTGAAATGCAGATGACATGATCCTCCACTCCATTTTAGTTGTTGTTTGCTAATAACTTACTGTACAGTATTGCCTCTGGGTCATATATATATACTTTCTCATGGCACCTTGAAGCCTTATAATTAGAGATGCTTCATGTCAGTTTTTAACATTTATGTCACTTACTGACTTGAAGGAGACACCTTTGTGTTCCTCCCAGTATAATGACTCATGAGGTAGGCATGACACCACTGCAAGGCCAAACACAAAAGGAGGGAGAGGTTAACATTTAAAAAAGGAGAAATACATGTTAATGTACTTTTCCTAATAAAGATCATACAGTAGCAACGGATTTGGAGTAAACCTACATGGTAACTAAACATAACAAACATTTGCATGACGCAGCACAATAACACAAATGTGTTTATATTGGACATAAAAGGTGCTAAGACATTGTTTAGTGGCACTAAGCTATGTCAGTACTGTGTGTTATTGTTTAATAACATCACTGAAAGGGTAGGCCGAAACACTTTATACTTCAAACATAACTCTTAATTTCTTTACTCAAGAATGTGTGACAAAGGCAAGGTTCCAAAATCAGGGACAATTTTTAAGTATTAACCTAATTCTCTAAACAGTCAAAAGTATGAAACTCTAATATCTGGCATTATTGACTGACTCTAATCCTCAGTGGTTTACCAGAAAATCAAATATTTTATGAGAGAATGAGCAAAAATATAAGACATAATTAGAGAGATTCTACAAAATCAGGGACAATTGAGATCTACGGCTACAGACACCTCAAGGAATAATAACATTCCACAAAATGTAAATATTTCTTATGCAGCATTCATTTAAAATGTGTGTGACCACCCACAAAAATCTATTCTAAATGACATTACTTAACATCCTAGGAACAATATGGCAAAGACCATCAAGAGGTGTCTGATATATTCCTAAAGTCCATAATACAAACAGAGCCTTAGTGACTGATGGTCAGACCTTCAGTATCAATGGAACTACTTTTTCAGATTAGTGTCAGCAATGTCATTCTGATGGTTATTATGTGCATTGCCCTGCATTCATAAGCACATACACACACACACACACACACACACACACACACACACACACACACACACATATATCATTAGCTCTGTGCTGTGCTTATCATGAAAACAGTGTTACAATCAGGCAACAGACCACTAGTGAAAAGGTGTTACACAATCAGTGTGTTATAGGAATGCTTTCTAACCTGCACTGCATGATAATTTCACAAAACTTGATGCAGAATAAACCTTAACTATTTATTATGCTGTGATGTTAGATTGGAATTAATGTATTTTATATGGCAACAATGTAAAGTCACAGCAATAAGAAAGCTTTTGTATTAGGTAGTTTGAGTTCAGACTACAAAGCATAGTAAGATATAATACTTGCAATTATTGTTAAAACTACATGATTTTTAACAAAAGCGCTATACCTAATTATTTTCAATTTTACAATTTGAAATTAAGTGTTTATGTCTTATTGTGTAATATGTTGTCAGTCTGTGCTTTTATTTATTTATGTTTCCCTTCAGAGATACGTTTGGGCTATTCTGCTGCATTGATCTCTGGCATATTTAATATTATGAATACCGGTATCATTTTAAGAAATTATAAGTGCGTCATTAGATGACATTTAAGATAAAATAGGTATATCATATGTTACTATACTTCAAAATGTGTCTTAGCTATTCTAGTTTAACAAAAGTTTTAACAAAGCAGGATAAAATGAATAAATATACTAAGTCAGACTGCAATACTAATGTTCAATTAATCAAAAGAAATATAGAAGAAATGAAAAAACATTGGATCAATATTATGCATTTATGTTTTGAGCTACATGTGCCCTGTAACATGTAGGAGATGGGGCTAAAAAGTTGTCTCCCCTGGATGTTAGTAGGTAAATGATAAGAAGATGTAGGCACTCTATTCAGTTATTCACCAGAACAAGAACCATTATAGTTCTTGTGCAAAAGTTCCAGCCTTCTTTGTCTACCTTTGTTCTCACAGTATTTCCTGGAATGCACATCATGCCACAGAGACAGACAGGGAAACAGAAAGGATTTAGTCCCTTTAGTTATATTAAAACACCCTAATACAGTCATAGGTTCATTGGTATATACCAGACTAATAAGCATCAGGGTCTTTATAAGCCTAGCCATGTAACCCAACGCAGTTGCATGCCCTGATAACATAGGTTCATAGGTATGTATTTCTTTGGAATTTCAAAAGTGTCTGTACTCCCCTACACTGCACTTGTTTGTGAATTTTATGATCAACACCAAATTAAAATAATAAGCCAAAGCAGAGGAAAAAAAATATAGGTTATAACATGAAATATTTCACTACTCTATTTTTATTGAAAAAATAAGAACTGACAAGAAATGTTTACATAGGACAAGTCAACAAAAACAGGCACATATATTTGTTCAATGTCCAAGTTTACAACTTGCCAGTGAAGGGAGAAAGGGAGGCACTGTTTTATAAATAAAAAAAATAATTTTCATTTTCTACACAATGCCAATTATGAGTTATATATTAATGGGTAAAGGAGCCCTTATTTCTGCATAAAACATATTTTGGATAAATATTGTGTTTCTGAGACAGTGAATTTGTAGGAAAGAATCTTAAAAATGTTCTAAACCATATCAAAAAAGTTGCCAGCAAAAACATCCTTCTGAACTCCCACCAGATGGTGTGACCCAATGGGGGGATTCCCCATATATATATATAGAGAGAGAGATACAGATATAGTTGAATGAAATAAATTGCAGAAAAAAGAGATAATTTCTGAGATTCTTTATGCAGATTTTTGTGAATGTAAATTATACTCATTATATAGACTTTTGTGAAAGTAATCCTTTGTAAGTTTATATACCAATTTTTAAAGTAAAATCCCCACCAAAAATAAATTTATAAGCAGCATAGCAGAAAGACGGACAGATGGAGCCCAAGTTTTCAATTACAATATAATGTTTTTTTTCTATTCAAATAATAATAAAACATTTCAACAAGTTTTGCATAAACTATAACAACAGAGACAATTACCAATGAATAAAAAAGGACAATTAAAAGGAAAGACTACAATAAGACTGTGTTGTTAAATTCTACTGGTATAAACATACGTGCTAATTATTTCTTCATGTACATGTATATTTACAGTGGTGACAGAGTCAGATAAGTTTCACTAATATGCTTAACAAAATCAGGTTATAGAACATGAACTACAATCATTTCTGATTTCCATCTACATAAAAGTCAGTAATAGTTGGGTAGAACTTGGAAATATTACACTAGGTAGCCTATATTACTGGCAGTAATTATAACCTTTAGTAAGCAAAACTATAAAAACATGTAATGCCTGTTGCAAGACTATAGTACATAATGACAGTGTAACACAGGCTAAATAACTTATTATCTATAATTATCACCACATCTCTTTATTATAAAATACCTATATCTGCTCACAGCAGGAAAGATGCAACCAAACATCACCTTTCTATATGATAGGGGTTACTAAAGGTATGAGGAAAAAATCTAATAAAAAATGTAAATTATAAAATGTTTATGCATGTTTTACTAGGATCAACAGGAAGCTTAGCCATATCATTCAAAATTAGTATGAGTCTTATTAGTTTCCCCATTTCACATACTTTGAGTGTGGATTTATGTCCGCCTTCCAGTTTTTGAGATTGTTTTTGGAGTTTGCTAGGAAATTGTTCTAGTTGAAAATGCCATACTGATAGTATGGAAGCAATAATGCCCAATAAGGCACGTGTTATTGTGTAAACAACATCTACCTATGGGTGTTATGAAGCCTGACACGGCAGACGTTCATTGACAAACTGCCTTCAAAAACTTGACAGATTCCCAGTCAGTCAATCAAATGGTGGTGTAACACTATACAGTCTGAAAATATGATGTGACACATTTTTTTACATTATTGCAATACAAATGTAGTTATGACAGCAACCTAAAATGAGTCAGAGGGTTACACTGGGGCAATCCCAATTCTCCTGCTCCATATTAATCTTTAAACTGTAACTTTGGAGATAACCACATCAGCATAGCCCACACACATGCATTTATTTATTTATTTATTTATTTATTTATTTATTTATTTATTTCCAGTTTGGTGACCAGGTAGTTCCACTGGGCTGAAAGAGCCCATTTTCAGTGGAGGCCCGGGGAGAAAAGCTCCATAGTACAAAGTATAAACTACATAATTCAGACTACATAGTACAAAGAAAAGCTAGATAATTCAAAGTTAACAAAATACAATACACAGTAGCAAAAAGGTGCAGTAACAACTTGTAAATTTTAAATAGCAAACTCAGAACAGTTAAACTGCAACACATATACAATATATAATACATATTTACATGTTTGTAGGTTGAGAACAGTAGTATAGAGTAGAATTTGTCCATAGGTTAGAAATGTCAGATAGTGATCTGAAAGTAGTTATCAAGGGATATATCCCTGGTAAGTAAGGAAAAAAGGGACTTTGAATGTGATAAAAGTGATCATGAGTTAAGGAAGTTAGGTAGGTAGAGAGCAGTTGCACTTCCAACTATGGGAGAGGTAGGAATGGAGCTGGGTTCTGAAGTGTTCAAAGTTTAGATTTGTAGAGAAGGAGGGAGAGCGTTCCATTTTTTGGCTAAGGTAAAGGATAGAAGTAGCTGCCCAGTGGGACAATTTGGTTTATACATGGAGAGTAGGTTTTGGTGGGCATATCTTAGGGATCTGTGAGGGATGTATGAAGGTAAGATGTTAGCAAGTGCTGGAAATGAGACACATGCAACAGAGAGTTACTGCAATAGTGTGGCAAATACCAGGAACTGTAAAGTGGGTACCATTTAATTCAGTAACTGAGATGGAGGAATTCTGCACTGCATAAAATATTTGATATAAGGACTTTGTGAAGAATAATGGTAAAAAAAGTGCAAATATTATACTACAAATAAGTGGAGCATGCATGACATTCATACAAAAACAGACTGTTAAGAAGACAATCTGCATCACAGAGGAATAGAACAATTGATTATTTTGCATAAAACAAGCTAACATGGATAAAAGTGTGAGTATTTACCATTCCTGGTGCAGAAAGCGTCTGTAGGTAGCTGACATACTAAAAGGAGTAAAACAATCTATGAATATGTGTTTTTGGATACAAGGCTGGGTTTTCTTTTAATGGGGGTATGTTAGGTTTCATGATAACAGGGGACTAGAAATGAACATTGTCTTCATCTAGTGCAAAGACCTGTTCTGGTGTATTAGGGGGTTAGCCTATAGATACATATAGATATACATATAAGTACCTCATCTGTATCTTGCAGTATTATACACAAAAGGCTATGATGTACTTAAGGGATAATGTTAAGGTAGGTGTTGTCAGGTACATTATTATGCCTTTCAGTGGTTGCTTTGCAAAACTAATAATCCAGAAAATAAAGCTGAATATGTCATGTCACAAAGCAACCAGTCAAAGGTATTAGAAGGTGCATAACAATACATAGGTTCATAGGTTCATAGGTAGGTACTAGGCTATCGGTCCAAGGGCCTACGTACGCCCAGCCAACAAGGTTCCCTGGCTTATGCCACCCAAGAAAGTAATTTTCCTGTGCCACTGTCGAGAAGAGACACAGAAGTGATCCCCGGGATGTATTTCTTATTTCCCATCCACTCATCAAGATTTTTCTTGAAGAGTGCTAATGAAGAACTTTTCTTGAAATAGACGGGTAGCCTGTTCCAGAGTATGGGAAGTCTCTGGGACAGGAATCTATCCCTCCAGCATGTAATGTTTATTGTGGTGACAAGGTTTAGGTCCCTAGAATGTTTAGCTCGGAGGGATTGGGATTTCTTTAGGTGTAGCATGTCGAACAGCTCTGGGTTTGACATAGCTTTATATGTTAGGCAGAGATCACCTCGGAGTAGGCGATATGCTACCAAGTAAAGCTAGAGTTTTTTGAGACGGTCGGTGTAGGGCATTTGTTTGAGGTCAGTAATCCCCTTTTTGAGGTACTTCTGTGGTCTTTCCAGCTACTGCAGATGTCTTGTGAGGTACATTCCAAAAGGGGCGTTGTACTCTATAATGCGTCTGAGTGTCGAGTAGATGGGAACAATAACCCCTGTTTTCCTGGACGAGAACCCTTTTATGATGAGGTGTGCCACGTAGAAGGACTTCCGTACTACTGTGGTGATGTGACTATTAAAGGAGAGACTACTGTCCACCTGGGTCCCAAGGTCTCTTAGCACACATTCGGTGTTAAGTAGATTGCTGTCTATGTGGTAGTTCATGGGTACAGTGTTTTTACCAAAAAGGATGACACTACACTTTTTGGCATTGAGCTTGAGGCCATGGCTCTGACACCAGGCATCTGTCTCAGCGAGGCCCTTCTGTAGGATGTCCACATCATTTGGGGACTTGACTATGGCTCCTAGTTTGCAGTCAGCTGCGAACTTCATTAGCCAGAGGCCTTCTGTGTTAGCCTGTACTTCAGAGAAGTAGATACCAAACAGGAGAGGTCCTAGGACTGAAACCTGTGGTACTCCACTTGTCACTGGTTTGAGGTCAGATTTGGAGCCTACAACTTTTACAGTGTGGGTTCTGTCAGTGAGTCAGTTGGCAACCCATCTTGTGATGTAGGGATTTATACCTAGTTTAGTCAGTGTAGCTATAATTCTAGAATGGGGATGGTGTTGAAAGCCTTGGCAAGGTCAAGATAGGCTATGTGAGCCACCTTACCCTCATCTATGGCTTTGGTGACTGCCTCAAAGAAGTCGACCAGGTTCAGGAGGCATAATCTGCCTTTCACAAACCTGAACTGAGTGGAATCCAGAGTTTGGAGGTTACCAATGTATTTCTTTATGAGTTCCATGATGATACATTCCATGGCCTTGCTGACCAGGCTCATCAGGCTAATAGGGCGATAGTTCCCGGGATCAGTGGTGGCTCCCCCTTTGTGGAGTGAGATAACTGTTGCTGTGTGCGATTCAGTGGGCACAAAGCCTGATATGAGGCTATTATTGAACATGGTGCTTGGGTGGGGAATCAGTTCATTCTGAAGTTCATGTAAAATGCAGCCTGGGATGTTGTCCGGTCCCATGGGTGCTGTGTTTTGGCTTTAGAGAGTGCAGCTTTTATCTGTGTAGTTATTACAGGGACTCTGTATTCTTCCTGTATAGATATGGGCCCTTTGTTTTCGTAGCTAGCTTTAGAGGATCTTGTAAGGGATCTCAGCTTCTTACTGAGGCTGACCAGGGAGCTCCTCCACTCATGGGATTTTACTCTCTTTTGCAACAGTTTCTTCTTTCTGTTGTACAGTTTGTTTATGGCAGGGGACCACCAGATTCGCTTCCTTTTTTTGGAGGATAACATCTTGGTTCTGTTTGGGATAGCATGATCCATGCACTCATGTATAGAGTGCATTTGTGTAGAATTCAGCAGTTGTAATGATATTGTCCATCTGCATGGGTGTCATGAAGTTCACCACTTCTGTCTTAAGAAGCATGAAGTTGGCTTTGGAGAAATTTTTTACCATGGTTTCCTTAATGGGGGGTGGCGGCGGGATGTGGATATCAAGGGTGATTAGCTTATGGTCGGATCGGACCAACGAGGAGTTTACTTCAGGTGTGGAACACCAGTCACTCATGTTGGTAATGACTAGGTCTAGGATATTGTTGCCCCTGGTGGGGGTGTGGATAAAGTTGATCCAGGGCATTGGAGTTTATGAATTCCAGAAAGAGTTGAGCTAAGGAGTTGGTACATGAGTAGTTTTCCCAGTTAATGGGGGGGGTAGTTGAAGTCGCACATTATTAGAGTGTTTGGTTCACCCCTAATATTTTCCAGTACATCAAAAAAAGAGGAGTGGAAATCCTGGAGCATGGTGGTGGATCTGTAAAAAGCTACAATTTGGATTGCAGTTTTGCCCAGAGTTAGTTGCACATGGATAACCTCGGATGCATTATGCTGAGCAACTAGCCTGGAGGAGTGGATATCCTTTATGAATATGCACACACCTCCACCTTTGGTGTTTTGGTCCAGGTTACATGGCCGAAAAGTGTGGTATGAGGTATTGCCTGTTAGTGCAGGGGTGCTCTCTGGAGCCTTGAACCAGATCTCAGTCACTGAACAAATATCGATGTTCTCCATTTTAAGGAGTGCCTCGAGTGAGTGCATTTTGAGGTTTAGACTTCTAGCATTGAGTAGGATTACCCCCATATTTTGCTTGCTTGTACCTGTTACAGTGGTGAATTTGTCATTTGAACCTTGCCTAAAAAAGGCACTATAGGGGTGGCAAGAGCCTTTTGCAGTATCCGGAATCCCAAGGGCGACAGGTGCAGGCCATCTCTGGCAAAGCAGCGTGGTCTGTCTATCTTGTCATCCCAGGCAGACAGATACTGGATTCTCTTAGAATGACACCAGAAGCTTAGCCAATTGTTGAAGTCAGTCATTTTGTCCTTGTACTGTGGTATCATTCTGGGTGATGGCAGAATGCTACTCAGGGCTAGGGTCATACCTGCCTGGGCTACAAGATTGGAGAGCTCTTCCATGTCTCTTTTCATGTAGTCCAGGGAAGTACGTCTCAGGTCATTCCCACCAACATGGACAATGACAGAGTCATATTTGTATTAGTTGTGGAGTGACCTGAGTGCGTGGGTTATGTGACGGATCCTGGCACCTGACAGGCAGCTGACAATAACCTTCTCCTTGTTTAGCCTGGTGAGTGGGACATCAGTGTGCCTGACTATAGAGTCACCTATGACTAGTGTGTTGGGTACATTTTTTTGCCTTATTGGCTGTGGTTGAGTGGCACACTGAGTCTGTGGGCTATGTGTCATTTGGGTTGTGTTGGGGGATGGAGGTTGCTTGCGTTTCTGCTTTGGAGGTCTCTGTTGCTTAGACAGATTATTATTGAGAGCCTCCGTGAATGTTTTTGTGTTACTATGTGTGGGTTTTGGTGGTGTAGATTTAGTGAGACTATGTGATGAGTGTGGTGTGGTGCAAATGTTTACCTTCGCCTCTTGACTGTCAAGTTCAGTCTTGGTTGGAGACAGCTTTACCTCCAGTTTGGCTAGATAAGTGCATCTCTCACAGGTTGTAGTGTTGGGTGATAGGAGGAAAGGGTTGTCTGTGTACATGAGGCAATTTCTACATTGCCTCAAGATGCCCAGATTCATCAGATAGACAAGAGAGAAAACTGGGAGCTGACTCTTGGACATACCTGAATAAAAAACTATTTTCCTCTACATAAGTGAGGAAAGTGAGTACAAGAGCTGTTTTGCTCTAAGCAAGTGAGAAAAGTAAGTGCAAAAACTGTTTTCCTCTAGGTAATGAGGAAGGTTGAGTGCTATAGTAAATAGTAGCTTATTTAGTGCTTACAAGTTCTGAACAAGTGCTGAGCACGAATAGGTTCATAGGTTCATAGGTAGGTACTAGGCTATCTGCCCGAAGGCATTTACAAGCCTAGCCGGAATGTGTTGGCTTTCACCACCCCCTTAGATTAGTTATCTGTGCCTCTGTCCAGCAGAGCCATTGAAGTGATCCCTGAGGTAAACTTTCTGTTTCCCATCTACTCGTCAAGGTTTCTGTTGAAGATGGTTAGCGAGGAGCTCTGCCTAATGTAGATTGGAATCTTGTTCCAGAGCATGGAAAGTCACTGGGACAGGAATCTATCCCTCTAGCATGTCCTATTTATTGTTGTGGTGAGGTTTAGATCCCTGGAGCGTGTGGCTCGAGGGGATATGGTTTTCTTTAGGTGGAGCATGTCCATCAATTCTGGGTTGAACATGGCCTTCTATGTCAGGCAGAGATCACCTCTGAGTAGGCGGTATGCAACCGAGTACAGCTGGAGTTTCTTCAGTCGAGCTGCATAGGGCATCTGCTTGAGGCCAGTGATCCTCTTGGTGAGGTACTTCTGTGGTCTTTCCAGTTGTTGCAGGTGTCTTGGAAGGTACATCCCAAATGGGGCATTGTACTCTATGATGGGTCTGATGAGTGATGCATAGAGGGGCCCGATGACATCTTTTGGTCTGGATGCAAACCCTTTTGTGATGAAGTGGGCCACAGAGAAGGATTTTCTAACCACTTTGGCAATGTGATTATCAAAGGAGAGGTTACTATCTACTTGGGTCCCCAGATCCTTTATTACGTCTTCTGTATTTAGGGAGTTACCACCTATATGATAGTTTGTGGGTACTTTGTTTTTTCCAAAGGGGATGACTATGCACTTTTTGGCATTTAGCTTGAGGACATGGTTTTGACACCAGGTATCTGTCTCATTGAGACCCTTTTGGAGGATGTCTGTGTCAGCCAGAGAGTCAATTATAGCCCCTAGCTTGCAGTCGTCTGCGAACTTGGTCAACCATAGTCCACCTGTGCTTGCCTGTACCTCTGAGAAGTATATGCCAAACAGGATGGTCCTAGGACTGAGCCCTGGGAATGCCACTTGTAACCGGTTTAGAGTCAGACCTAGCTCCCACAACTCTTACCATGTGGGTTCTGTCCGTGAGCCAGTTGGCAACCCATCTCGTGACGTAGGGGTTTATGTTCAGGCTGGTGGGCTTGTCTATAATACTTGAGTGGGGAATGGTGTCAAAGGCCTTTCGAGGTATAGGTAGGCTGTGTGGACCACCTTTCCTTCATCTATAGCCTTGGTAACTGTCTCAAAGAAGTCCACCAGGTTTAGGAGGCATGATCTGCCCTTCACAAAGCTGAACTGGGTAGGGTCCAGTGTTTGGAGGTTCCCAGTGTCTCTGTTAATGAGATCCATGATGATGTACTCCATAGCTTTGCAGACCAAGCTACTCAGGCTTATAGGGCGATAGTTCCCGGGGTCCATTGTGGCTCCACCTTTGTGGAGTAGAATAATCATTGCTGTGTGCCACTCTGGGCACATAGCCTGTGGAGAGGCTGAGTTTAAACAGTATGTTTTGGAGAGGGGTTAGTTCATCTTTGAGCTCATGTAGGATGCAGCCTGGGACACCATCCGGACCCACTGATGCTGTGTTTTTGGCTTTGGAGAGGGATGTTTTAACCTGAGTGTCTGTGATTTCAGGAGCACTACATTTTTCTGGTATATTTATGGGCCCTTTTGGGGGTGAGAGGGGTTGAAGTTTGCACTGAACCTGTCTGCCAGGTTGTTGGCTATATCGGTTGGTTCAGTGTATTTTGTCCCATTCCACACTAACTCCAAGAAGATCTGAGAATTGCCACTTAGATTCTTGAGATAGCTAAAGAATGCCTTGTGGTTATCTTTGGAGTCCATGGCAATTTTTCTTTCGAAGCTAGCCTTAGATGATTTTATGAGGGAATGTAGTTTCTTGCTGATACTGATCAGGGATTTCTTCCCTTCTTGGGATTTTTCTCTTTTCTGTACTAGTTTCCTCCTTCTATTGTATAGCTTGTTTATGGCAGGGGTCCACCAGACTGGTTTCCTTTTCTTGGAGGAATGAGTCTTGGTCTTGTTTGGGATAGCATGATCCATGCATTCTTGTAGGTGCCCGTACAGTGCATTAGTAAAGGATTTTGCAGCTTGGACAGCATTATCCTTTAGCATGGGGTCTTTGAAACGTCCCACCTCGGTCTTAAGTAATGTGAAGTTTGCTTTTGAAAAGTTTTTCATGGTGGTTTCTTTGACTGGGGGTGGTGGCAGAATGTGGATATCCAGAGTAATTTGTTTATGGTCAGATCTAACCAGCAAGGGGTTGACCTCCGATGTGGAACACTGGTTGCCCATGTTGGTGATGACCAGGTCCAATATGTTGTCACCTCTGGTGGGGGTGTTGACCAGTTGATCCAGGGCATTTGAGTTTATAAATTCTAAGAAATGTTGGGCAAGGGAGTTTATACTTGAGTAGTTCTTGAGTAGTTCTCCCAGTTAATGTTTGGGTAATTGAAATCACCCAATATCAGGGTGTTTGGTAGGACCTTTATGTTTCCCAGTGTTTCCAGGAATATGGAGCAGGGGCCCTAGGACATGGTGGGTGATCTGTAGCAAGCTATAATTTGAATAGCAGTTTTGCCCATTGTTAGTTGCACGTGGATGATCTCTGAAGCATCGTGCTTTGCCACTAACCTGGAGGTGTGGGTATCCTTGATAAATATGGATACTCCCCCGCATTTTGTATTTCGGATAGGTTTTGTGGCCAAAATGTATGATATGAGTTGCAGCCTGGTTGTGCTGGGGTGCTCTCTAGATCCTTAACCCAGGTTTCTGTTACTGCACATATATCGATTTTCTCCAAACTGAGGAGTGCCTTGAGTGCATGCATTTTGAGGTTTAGACAGGGGAGGCTCGTGCTATTGGTCTGCAGGACTGCAGCCCTCCCACATAGAAATAAAAGAAATAAAAAACATTAAATATAAACTTTAAAAAATATATATTTTTCTATTTTCACGGAGTATGGGAACTGCTGCGCATGCGCGTATACACTGCCCTGCCCCGTAGATGCCCAGGAATCTCTGCGAACTCTGACTGCCACTCAGGCAGTCCAGATGCAGAGAAGGTATTTTCTGCCCTGCAGATGCCCAAGATGCCATGCAGTAGACAATCGCACAGAAGAGAGGAGCTCCGGACTGCTTGAGCCGCAGACAGGACCAATCAGGAGTGAGGTAAGTTCTCCTGCAGGGAAGCGTTACATCGAGCGTGGGTTTGCTTTGCTGTGAGAATGGAGTTGGATTATGTCAAGGGTTTGCTGAGAGAATGGAGTGCTTTCTGGGTTTGCTTTGCTGTGAGAATGAAGGTGGATTATGTTGAGAGTTTGCTGAGAGAATGGAGTGCTTTCCGGACCCATTTACAGGTAAGGTGTGTGTGTGTGTGTGTGTGTGTGTGTGTGTGTGTGTGTGTGTGTGTGTGTGTGTGTGTGTGTGTGTGTGTGTGTGTGTGTGTGTGTGTGTGCAAAAGCTTGTGTAATTGCAATCTCTGAGTAAAGTCTACTTTGGAGGTTATTACATTAAGCAGAAAAGTATATGGATGTGTGTTCTTATACATGCGAATTGTGGACCGAGGGAGGCTTGGACTCTGCATATATTTTGTTTATTCAGTATGCTTGGCCTGCCAGCAAAAATCTTATCTTATAGCTTTGTTTTTGATTTAACTTGAAAATATTCACTTTTTATAGCAACCATTATTAATATGGCAGAATGATCTGCATGTTGTAGTAAACTTGGATATTAAAAACAGTGGCTTAATATATCAGTCTTCTAATTTATAAGAGAAACTGCCAGGCGTTAAAATATGGCAGTCACCATCTGAGCAAACTTTTGTGCTTTCTGGGTTGGAAATTGGAATACTCAATGTTATTGAGATAATGCCACCATGCATTCAAAAGAAAAGAAACATTAGGATATCTGTTTATAAAGCAAAACAGCAGAGACAGAGTAGGCAAGATACAAATTAATATGATGTTTTTTACCTGGGAAACAATCAGGTTATGCAGGTGTTATGGAAATTGGAATCCACAGTATAGTCTGCAGTTTTCAAGCTAGTGAATCACAGATGATTTTGTGGACTAAGGAAGGGAAGTTATAGGACTACACTGTCAGACAGCACAGTGCATGTGCAACTGAGCAACACCTGAACACCATAGAATGCTGATGGATTGCTTTGTCTAGCACAGATATGGATGTCATCAGTGTTCTATGGAATGACATAAAATAACATGGCACATAATGTCACATCCTGGGTTACACTGTAGTACAAATAAACAGACTGCTATAACCAAGCTTGGCTCACACCCACTACACTGATGCAACTAAGCTCCTGCCAGTGGGAGCAGGTACTGCATTTGATCCCGTTATTAACAAATGTGCTAATGACAGTTCAGATATCATCTTAACTGCCATTGCCACATGTGTGTGTGTAAAATGCCTGGTGGCTAGAGCAAACTCACCCCATTTGCTACATACTGGTGACTAGAGCAAACTCATGGTGGTGTGTAGGGAATACCTCAGGCTTGAACCCTGTAACTTGTATGCAGGTGTTAAGGGCCTGAATTCCCTACCCACCACCATTTGTAAAACATTTGCAGATTTTTGCCTCATATTTGATCTATTCTATTCCTCATAATATCTGTGGTTTCTAAATGCTTCAACATTTGATATTTGATGTTGCAGTGGTAGCATTGTTGTCTCACAACTGCAGGTTTTTAGGTTTAATTCTTGGCTGGGGTGCCCTCTGTGTGGGGTCTGCATCTTCTCTCTGTGTTTGTGTGGGTTTGCTTTTGTGTCCTCCCATGTTACAAAGACATGTCTGCATTATTTCTTCCTGGGCCTCTGCTGAAAACTGTTTTTTTGTTCCAAGTCAGACTGTCCTGGTTAACAAATGTTAAATACAATTGACAGGCATTTGAATTTCAGACTTCAGGTTTCTGAATGTTTAACTCCTTGCCTATTTGATGGTGTAGTGGTAGCATTGTTGCCTCACAGCTATAGGTCTTCTGGTTTCATTCTTGGCTGGGGTGCCTTCTGTGTGGAGTCTGCATCTCCTCCCTGTGTTTGTGTGGATTTGCTCTATTATCCTGCCATTTTACAAAGACGTGTCCGCAGTATTTCTCCCTGGGGATCTGCTGAAAATTGTTTTTGTTCCGTCAGAAGTAAAATTGACAGGCATTTGAATTTCAGACTTCATATTCTTCAGAAAATACATAATAACACAACCTTTTATTCTAGCAATTTTCTAAGTTTATAAGATGAATATTTGAAATTTGTCCCTATTTTTGGGACTGTATTCCCCCATTGTTGGCTTCGTCCAGGTTTTTTTGTGCTAAGGTTGACATCTATGGCAAGAACTGAATTCAAGGAATATGTTTGAGGGCTGTATTCCCTCATTACTGGGTTTGTCCAGGTGTTTTGTGCTAAGAGGTTGACAGCTATGGTGAGAACTGAATTCACTAAATGATAGCCATTTAAGTTTCAGTCTTCCTCTCTTTCACAAAGCAACTGATCTGGCGTAGTGGTATGTTGCTCTGACTGTTTTGTACAGAGACCTTGGCAGCAAAATGTATGGTGGTAACACAGCATTTTTCTTTCACAAAGCAGCTGATTTGGCATAGTGGTATGTTGCTCTGACTGTTTTGTGCAGGGACCTTGGCAGTAAAATGTATGGTGGTAACACAGCATTTTATTCTAGCAACTTTCCAAGATTATACAAGCAATGTTTAATGTGTCCCTGGTTTTTGGGCTTTTGACACCCCCCTCAATAAATTTTGGCTTTTACCAGATTTCTTGTGCTGCAAAGTTGAGATGCAGTTGAGTATTGAGTAGATTTTGCAAGGAGCTGAGAGCTGCAGGGGAAGAGAAGTTTAGTACTGCTTACACTAAGCTTCCTTGCATTGTTAATAGCACAACAGGTTGTGTACTTGCTTTTGATGCAGAAGGCTGTGGGTTCTATTCCCACAAGAGGTGGATGCTGCCGTACTGAGAATGTCTTCCTTTTCGAAGATACTAATTATGAGCCTGTAATCAGTTTGCCATCCATTTCCTATTGCAATAGTATTAACTAATATAGGCAATTTATTCCTCAGGGGCAACAGACACTTTATTTTTTGATGAAACCATGAAATATAAAGGTGTTTGCTAGCAGCAACCACTTCATTAGTTACATATTTCTTTAATGTGGAATTATTTGGATGACTTTTACTACTTCAGAGATTGTGCATATTTACTGATAATGGTGGACTGTAGAATTGTGCATATTTACTGATAATGGTGGACTGTAGAAGTTTGAGTAGACTTTTATGATGGAAATATTTTAAACTGGGCAGTTTTGTCATTATGGGTGCATGCATTTTGTTTCATTGTTTACTGGAAACATTTTCTGAATTGGGCAGTTTTGTCATTATTGGTGCGTGCGTTTTGTTTCATTGTTTAATAAATTGAAAACGCCCTCTAACAACTGTACTGTATTGTACAAGGAATATAATTTAGTACAGTCAGGAAGGTGTAACAAAGAGCACATGTATGTTTCATATGCAAGGTGCCTATGATTTGAAAACAGCCCAGAATTAATCTTTATCTGCCACTGGCAAAATGTATTTTCTTTGAATGTGGGTTTCAATGAATGTGAGTTTCAAGGGCAGAGAAGTTTTAATGCCAAGTATTTTTTCATTGTGAGACTGCATTGCTTTGTTTAGCAGATGTCTTAGTGTTTTGTGCTGTAAAATGCAAAATAAAACTTTCAAATGAAGTCCAAATCATCATAGAAGTAAAGCAGTATGCACATTAGTGTTTTTGGTAAATGGAGTGAACTAGTCAAGTAATGGATCACTGGAATGGCTGCAGGGGGGAGGCTCCATTCGACCATGATTTTGTGAGGGGGAAGGGCAGCAAACTCAGACAGCCCCAGCTGAACTATACCTCCCAACTGTCCAGATTTTCAAAGAATTAATAGATTTTTGCTTCTTATTTTTGGTTTGTTCCTCATAAAATTTATGGTTTTCTGGCAAATCATTTAGGAATTAAGTCACTGAATAATGACGCACTGAGTTTCAGACTTCATAACCTTCAGAAAAATGCATACTAAAGTAAGACATGTTATTCTATCAACTGTCTCAGTTTATACAAGAGCAATTTTTAATACTGTTTATATGTTCCCCCAATATATTTGGCCTTGTTAGTTTTATTGCATTAACAGGTTGAGAGGTACATGCATATAAATTGCTTTATAGAATTAGGCATAGCCAAACCTCTCAACTGTCCCCGATTTTGGCTCATTAATAATCCCTCTGCAAAATAGCAATTCTGGAAGAAAACATGGAGGGTTTACAATTAAGAAATAACTGTAATAATCAGAGTTATAGATTACTTTTATTTCAGAAATGCATGTAGATTCTTTTTTGTCAGCTGCTCAAGTTAGCAGTACTAATATTAAAGTGTCCCTTCTTTGACAGGTTCCCAGCTGTATTGTGTGGCTAGTTTATATTTTTGCATCACATTTGGTCCATTTTTCATAAAATTGTGTGTGTGTGTGGGGGGGGGGGTTGGCAAATCAGTGACAAATCATTAAAGACTGAAGTTAGAAAATAATGACAGACATTTGAGTTTCAGATTTCATACCCTTCAGAAAATTCATACTAATGGAAGACCTATTCCATTATCTTTCTAAGTTTATAAGAGCAATATTTAAAAATTGTCCTTATTTTTGGGCCTTTGTCCCACTTCTATGTATGGCTTTGTCCAGATTTCTTGCACTGAGGTTGAGAGGTATGAAAATGTGTCAGGGCCATCACAGTCAGCCAGAGACATTTCAAATTGTGACATACTTGTTGCACCCCACTCCCCCATGTAGTGACTCTGGATGTGTCCAAGCAAGGCAAGGAGTAGTTATGCAGTGTAAATGTGCAGAGTATCCCCTTCCAAGGTAGACACAAGTACTACAGTGGCTTTTCATCTGTCCTTGATTTTGCAGAATGGTCTGGTTTGTCATATTTTTGTACTGTTGATTTATGCTTATTACTCAAAGTGCCTGTTGCTCTGTGTTTAATTAGCAATGCTTTAATGGCCATCAGGTAAGCTTGTCTGAGATCGTAAGATGCAAGTAAGCTTTAATAAGCATACTGTTAAAGAATTACCAACATTGAAAGCCTTTCTGTTGTTGCCATGCAGAGAATACTTAACTAGATAATGTATAAGCCTTGGGTATTGAAATGTATATGACAGTATTTGTAATAAAGGACAGGATTACATTATTTTAAGAAGCTCATTACACTTGTTCGAGACATCCAGTCATCTCTGCAGGCTTTACCCGTAAACTAAACAGAATGCCAATCATGTGTGGTCCATAACCTGTACAGTAATCCTTTAAGCAATGTATCTTGAGCTTGTTTCTTGTTTGCTTTTCATTTTTTACTTTGATCATGTTTTCCCCATGAAACAAGTAGATAGTTGTCAGGCAGCAGGTCTTTTTTGGATAAGAAACATTTTTACAAGTGGGGGCATCAGAGATTTCTACTTTCAGTGTGTTACTTAGTACTTTAATAAAGCTGAATATAAATTATAATTAGAACTATAGTGCAAGGAGAAATGGTTTGAGTTGAGTGCTGCTTGTTTTTCTTATACTTGATTTTGACTGGCATTCCAGTAATGTATTTAAAAAGTAATTTATTTTTTCATGCCTCACAACCTTTTTGTTTCCATCTAGATATTAAGTAAGCTGTCATGTAGCCAATGCATTGAAATAATTTTATTATTCTACACTTCATTTTGTCTTGATTGGACTCTCATAATGACGGTTTGGCACCCAGGGCAGCATATTTAATTAAAGTTAGTTTTTGTGGTTTTGAACATAGCTCCTCCCCTTTCTAGTTGGCCACACCCCCTTCCCATTGACTCCACCCATTCAGCTGTCTCCTGCAGCCCCCCTTTGATTTGAAGTTACCAGCCGCCACTGGGTTTAGACTTCTGGCATTGAGTAGCATTACCCTCAGTTATTTGTTACTTGTGCTATTTACGGCAGTGGGTTTGTCTTTTGTGCCTTGCCTAAAAAAGGCACTATGAGGGTGGCAAGAGCCTTGGCAAGTATTCAAAAGCCTAAGGGTGACAGGTGCAAGCCGTCTCTAGCAAAGCAGCGTGGCTTGTCGAGCATGTCATCCCAGGCTGACAGACACTGGATCCTCTTTGAATGACACCAGAAGCTAAGCCAATTGTTGAAATTGATAATTTATTCTCTATACTGTGGTATCATTTTTGGTGAGGGCAGGATGCTACTCTGGGTCAGGGTCATACTGGCCAGGGCTACATGATCAGAGAGCTCCTCCATGTCTCTTCTGATGTAGTCCAGGGAGGTATGGCTCAGGTCATTCACACCAACATGGACAATGACAGTCATATTTGTACTTGTTCTGAAGTGACCTGAGTGCTTGTGTTATGTGACGGATCCTGGCACCCGACAGGCAGCTAACAGTAACCTTCTCCTTGTTTAGCCTAGTGAGTGGGACGTCAGTGTGCCTGACTATAGAGTCATCTATTACTAGTGTGTTGGTTATGTTATTTTTGCCTTAAGGGCTGTGATTGCATGGCACACTGGTTTTGTGAAGTATGTGTTTCATGGTTAGTGTTGGGGAGGTGGAGGTTGCTTGGATGTCTGCTTTGGAGGTCTCTGTTGCTTTTGCAGATTTTTATTTACAGCTTCTGAGTATGTTTTCATGTATTTATGTGTGTTTTTTGCCTGTGCTGGTTTCATAGGTCTATGTGAGACTGGTGGTGTGATGCAAGTATTTCCCTTCTCCTCTTGACTGCCTAGTCCAGTCTTGGGTTGAGAGAGCTTAGCCTCCAGTTTGGCTGTATAATTGCATCTCTCGCATGTATTAGTGTTTGGTGGAAGGAATAGACGGTTGTCTGTGTACATAAGGCAATTGTAACATTGCCTCAAAATGCCCAGATTCACCAGTTGGAGCAAATTTAAGTGCTAAAACTAAGAATCTGTATCTGCACTAGATGAGTTACAGGACAGAAACAAGTGCAAATGCAGGCTTTCAAATCAGAAAGTTGAGAGAGATGGAAAAGATTGCCCAAACGGCCAATAACTACAATTTCTGGGCAGAATCACTCCTTATGTGGTAGGCAGGTTACCTAGTGCTTACCACTCCCACTGATAAGCTAGAAGGCTTCCCTCCAACACAGAAAGGCTTGGGGGGCTTAGAAGCTTACATACAGTCCTGGATACAGCATATCTGTATATGGACTACACTAGTTACAGGAAAGGTAGGAAACAGGCGTACACTATTTTTTTTTTTTTTTACAGAAAAGTAGCTAAAACAGCAGTAAAAACAATTCACATGCAGTGCAAGCTAGCACATGAGTATGTAGCAATATTAGACCAAACACGGTTTAAAAAATGCAATTAAATTAAAAAGGACTAAATATGCAAGTGCCGAAGGAGTTTATTAGGTAGAATGTGGTAAAGAGATGGGACTGGGGGAGTGTCTCAGATCAAATCTACAGTGGGGTGGGAAACTGCAAAAGCCACCAAATTTAAACTACAAGCCAAAAATTGGGAGGGTGAGTGGGACAAAACACTTTCAGCAGAGATCTGAAAAACTATAAGTAACAATTAACAGTACAAACTCTAAAACCAAAAAAAATACTCAGCTCTGTATATTTCCAGATAAATCGAAAAGCAGTCTCTCAGAACACAGGTTCCAGCAATGAAATGCAGGCTGTTACTAACCGGTCATTGTTATCATGTATCATAGCATACGTTCTAACCTTTTCTGGAAATGTTATTTGTTGCTGGGTACAGCATGTGCCAGTTGATAGAAATTAATGTTTACATATGTCATAATGTACAGGTTGTCCCCAGGGTGTGCTTCCATTTTATTTTACCTCAGCTTAAATAACATTAATGCAATTTAGTGGTTCAGTAATGTAGTACAACATCCACAATGTAGTATAATAAAGTAGGTATATGTTGTTTTATCAAAATTTCAAAACTTCAAAACCCCTATGACCGAGACCATATGATTGAAGTTTTGATACTTTGAAACTACAAAATGTAGTCCAAAAGTGAGGAGTGCACCAGGCTGCAAATAAATCTCACCAAATCTTCCACAGACTGTCCTTTATTAAGACAAACAGGTATAAAGATAGACAGGTAAGCGCTTTCGCGTTGGTGTAACGCTTCTTCAGACCTTTAAAGATGTATGAATAATGCATCCCTTTATATACCATAGTACATTGCACCTTAATTGATTAAAGACCACAAGGTGTAATTGATGTAGTTAATGATGCTTACAAATTCAAACAAGTCTGAGTATAAATGTCTTACTAAATTCTACAAAGCTTATGAAAGCACATATAGTAAACTTGTGAAAACACATAAATAGACTCATGAGTTAAAAACACATATGTTAAAACATATATTAAAACATATATTAAAAACATGTATATTGAATACATAATATAAATGTGTAGAATTCAGTGGTTCAAGGGTCTACTGGCTAGAAAGGGTTTGAGGGATATCTTATCATTGAGCCCATAAAAATGGGCTTGTAGCCTAAGAATCCATTTGTTCTCTATCCCTTCTGTGTGGCTTTTAATGTTACCTAGCCTATTAGTTCTTGTTAAAGTCTCAAGGACCATGAATTTAAAACAATGTGAAGGTCCTTTATCTAAACATGTCGTGCTAGGGCATTTGTTGTATTCTGGTTATCAATTGCATAGATGTGTTCTAATATTCGCTCACGTGCATGTCCTATTGGTTTTACCAACATAAAAAGTGTACATTGTTGGCATTGAGCGAGGTATATAACATCTCTAGTTTTACAACATGCATATCCCTTGAGAATATTCACGTCCTGTGTGTGGATGTATGAATTTATCAGTTGCAGCTATATATTTGCATTGCTTACAACTTAAACATGCAAAGGTTCCTGTCTTATGTGAAAAGTATTGACCTTGTTAAGATTTTCATAACATAGTCTCCTATCTAGGGACTTCATGTTTCTATAAGATATTGTTGGTCTAGTATCAACTAAGTCTTTTATTTTCTCATCCATCAAGAGTAATTTCCAATTGTCTCCTATAACCTGCCTTACTTGATTATTGATATTAGTATAAGGAATAATCAGTCTGTTTACTGCTGGGGGATTGGTTTTAATGTTCAACCCATCATTATCATCTACTCTCCTTAAAAACGGAGTGCCCTTACCTACTCTGTGAATATCCCCATGAATTAGTGCTTCATGTACTTCTGTCTCTTTATAGCCCCTTTCTAAAAAATTCTTTTTAAGTATAGTCTTCTGTTTATTAAAGGTAGACTCTTGAGTGGGTTGGGAAGACACTTATGTATTTAATCATGCTTTATACTGTCAACACTTAAAACATTATAGTAGATTTGTTGACGATGTGTGTATTGTATGGGGGGGATCAGTTACATTACTAACAGACTTTGTTAGATACTTGAATGCCACTACTGATTTTCTGAATTTTGAATGCAGTATCGTTGGATGTATTTGATTAGCAACTAAGCATGTGCTAACCTGAGTTTTGAGGACGGAGAACACATAACAGTAACCTTCCCTGTTCCTATGATGACTAGTGCCACTATAAAATTCTTATAGTTTTGGATATTCTAGTGTAGCACTGGTTTTTAAATTTTCATTTATGGAGTTACGTTTATGCTTGAAGCTCTTCTTTCAGATTTTTATTTACAGCTTCTGAGTATGTTTTCATGTATTTATGTGTGTTTTTTGCCTGTGCTGGTTTCATAGGTCTATGTGAGACTGGTGGTGTGATGCAAGTATTTCCCTTCTCCTCTTGACTGCCTGGTCCAGTCTTGGGTTGAGAGAGCTTAGCCTCCAGTTTGGCTGTATAATTGCATCTCTCGCATGTATTAGTGTTTGGTGGAAGGAATAGACGGTTGTCTGTGTACATAAGGCAATTGTAACATTGCCTCAAAATGCCCAGATTCACCAGTTGGAGCAAATTTAAGTGCTAAAACTAAGAATCTGTATCTGCACTAGACGAGTTACAGGACAGAAACAAGTGCAAATGCAGGCTTTCAAATCAGAAAGTTGAGAGAGATTGAAAAGATTGCCCAAACGGCCAATAACTACAATTTCTGGGCAGAACCACTCCTTATGTGGTAGACAGGTTACCTAGTGCTTACCACTCCCACTGATAAGCTAGAAGGCTTCCCTCCAACACAGAAAGGCTTGGGGGGCTCAGAAGCTTACATACAGTCCTGGATACAGCATATCTGTATATGGACTACACTAGTTACAGGAAAGGTAGGAAACAGGCGTACACTATTTTTTTTTTTTTTACAGAAAAGTAGCTAAAACAGCAGTAAAAACAATTCACGTGCAGTGCAAGCTAGCTCATGAGTATGTAGCAATATTAGACCAAACACAGTTTAAA
>NC_056747.1:203668023-203680523 GCF_019279795.1 Protopterus annectens | reverse complement strand
GTCAAGTTAAAAAAAATCTATGGCTATCAAATAATCTACTGAAGAAATCAGTATATTGAGATTATCTGTAAGCTGAATCAACAGTCTTTAACTCTGCATCTAACAAAATGATAAGTACATTTACCAGAATTGACCTATGTTGCATTTTAAAAGTATGCGATGATACCAATACTAGTACTGAAATTATATGCATTTGTGTGGCAGGATAAAGATGGTGCAAAGTCATCATCCTAGTTAACATTATTTTTTATTATTTGTTTAGGGCAGTTTTTCTACTTAATGTCTCAGACATTTATTAACTGAGAGAGTAATGTATTATTGTAATGGACTTCCTAAAAGACCACAAATGTAATCAAAGCTGCATGTGATATGTGTGCACCACAGGCAACCCAGTAAACGATGTGAGCTGCTGGTAGGGTTTACTGCAGCTGTAGTATGAAGTGGACAATGATCAAGTCCCTTAAGTGGACAATGATCAAGTCCCTTATCCCTGATGCCTGTGCAGCCTGCGATGGAGACTTTAAGGCTTACAGGCCATCTACTCAGACTTCAGGGGGGCGATGATGACATCTCAATAGATGTTCCTTAAATAGGTGCTTTGATTAGCTGTAATAAGGATGCTGGCTGATGGCTGCATGCATGCAAGCCCCTGACAGATCCCCCACTTCCTGGGAATACAAGTGAGTTTCCATCATCAACTTCCTGAGGAGCTGGAGAGAACAACCCAGAAAAGGTTTTGCTGGCAGTACCTAGAATTAGCAATAGGGAAATCCTGGATAAATAGGATGATTCTGAGGTTTAGCAGACATGGAAGTTGAGAGAACAGCCAAATGTTGACATGGTGTTGGGGAGTGAGAAATAAAAAAAATCCTCTTGGACATAGCCTTACTGACCCCTCTCAAACCATTGTTTAAATGATTCAAAGGCAATATTCAGGTTCAACAAATTTTCACACAGTTGTTAAAAGGTACATTGTTTCATAATGCTACTTAGGTACTCTGTCTATGTTCAAATGCATCAGTTTACTGCATATTGACAAATATCTTGCCAATAACTAGTTAATCTCTCTCCAGTCCATTGATCTCATGGTAAGTAACGCTGGCTGTAGATGTAAAATAAGTACCATGTCTTTGTACAGTAACGAGTGTGAGTCCATGGGCTTCCTTATGTTGGTCACTGGGCTTACCGGTTCTGTTACTAATGAACCTAATTATATCCAGTTCATTGTGTTTTGAATACCTTTGGGGACATTCCAGGAATGTGGAAGAGTGACAGTTACAGACAAGGACAAGTGGTATAAGAAGGGACAAACATGCCATATTTATTAAAATCATAATAAAATAAATATTTATTAAAATCATCATGATGCAGTTCAGTTCAGACTGTGCAACTTAGGCTGTATTTATCTGGCTTTCATTCCTAGTGCAGGCATTGCCTTAGTGTAGTGTATTATATTAAATTATGATGGTTTAATGTGTGCACCTCTTCTGCAACGTGACTAATATACTGTCACTTGCTACTTCATACAGGTTTATGGCTGAAGAAAAAAAAAGTTTCTGGGCTTTGTTCCCCTTGCTTGCACACTTCACTAACTACAGTATAATAAGCAAAGACTCTTGACTTTCTGAGCAGAGTGTATCAGAAAATTCTGTCTCGAAACAGAATTCTCAAAATAAACCAGGAATTAAACTGCATTTATACAGCTATATTAATCCTTTTTTATTTTAGTTTTATTTTATCATTTTCAATCTCTCTGTTATAGATTAAATGTATCATTCATTGCTGCAACTATTCAGGATTATCAGGTTAATGCTGTGGGTTAGATATACTGTAAGATTATACACACACACACACACACACACACACACACACACACACACATATACACACACACACACACACACACACACACACACACACACACACACACACACACACAGAAGAAAAGATACAGGAGTGAAGAGGTACATTTAAAGAGATAGTAATAGTAATAATGTACTCATCTCTGTGCTGTTTCGGGGATTTATAATATTTCACAAAACAGTTACATCCCAGTGGTAGATGTTCTGAACTTGAAATCCGATGACCTCATTTTGATTCACATGCACCCCAATGACATACTCTGTGAGTCTTGGTAACTTGCTTAAATATCTTTTCCTTCTACGTTATAGCTGAATAAATATACAGTAATGACATCATGTGGATGTGCATTTTAGAACTGAGCATTTGATCCTGGGAAACATTCATTATATTCATTTTTACACTTAAGTCACTCAATACACTTTTCCACTCAATTGGTGTGTCCTATAGCTTATAAAATGTACCCACCTATATTCTTCCTCTTTATCTATATACTACAACTGGAAACAGATCAAGGCTTCTGACAGATGGGGTCTCATGGGAAAGAGCTGGCCCAAAAAGGATAAGGTATAGTCCAAAGCCAAAATGTTTTAGATGGTAACATTGCTACTAGGCATTTCTAGAAAGCAAGTCTTGACTAACAGCAAGAAAAAATAGTGAAGAAGCAGATTAGCTGATGCTGGGCATATAAAGAGTATGACCTGTGTTCACTTTTTTCCAGTTTTTTTTTTTTCTCTCTCAATAAATTGTGGAGCTGCAAATGAAAGACACAGATGTATGATGAGTCGTAAGTGCTAGGTAATGTGTAGACTTAGATAAGATCCAGACATTTATGAAATGAGGAATAGTATATTGTCGAAAGGACTTCTTTAATGACTACAGATACAATTAAACCTGCATGTGACATATTATTTAAGGACCAATAAGTGGGGAGAAAATATAGGTTCACTGATAGTTACTAGGCATGAAGTCTAAATCAAGTTTCAAATTCCCCAGCACGTTGTCTGCTTAAGTGATTTGATGGGGCCACACAGCAGACAAATTGGAGGCAGTGAAAATCCGCTGTCTCAGGGCTGTTGATACAACCAAGATGACACACTCAGCTAATTTATGTTTTTTCGTTGCCATTTTTATATGGCCATATATAAATAGAACACTGCTGAACGGACCACTTTTGTCAAACGTCCAGACATGCATCGTAAGAACTACAAAGAAAGTAGACAGCTCACATGAGAGTGGACATACAAAACAAAAAAAAAAACACTGGCAACCTGAATTGATAAATTATGTATTAACTGAGAATACTCACACGTCAGGCAAACTTGTCATTTTTATAATATTATGCAAGCATATCTGGCATCTTTAAAGAAACTGACTCTTTTGGCAGCAGTAATTTTCACAGGTTCATAGGTAAGTTCTAAATTAGCTGCCCATTTGTGGCATGTTCAGCATAATTTCCTTTCGGAAGGTGAGAATCGCACCCCGTTCCTTATGTGTATGAGGTAAACACCTTAACTATTATGCCAACCCAAAAAAGACAGTTCATGTTACTCAGGAAAGTGTGTTGCAATCCATTCAGGAAAAAGAAAGATTGAGAAATGGGACAGAAATATACTCTGTCCTTTATTCTGTCCCTGGTTTACTAACTAAATTATAACTTTTCAGGTAGTAACAGTAAATACAATATACACAAAGCAAACAGGTGCTAAAGGGTCAGCCACAAACAGTATGTTTCTATGTAGGCATCTTATAAAGCTGCAGAACTTGTTGTTCCACATAATACTACAGTGGGAGCTATTCTTCGTCAGTTTCATAGCACTAGAACTACTTCAGGTCTAATTTAGCTTTACCCTACAGCTGGTTATGGACCACAGTCCTGAAGGAAGGTTTGCGCATATATGGAGCATGTCGACCAGTAGTGCTATATATGCCTGTTGAAGGTATGCCAGACTGTCTTTTTTATGGTCAGAGCCATGAATATCATTCAGTAGTTTCTGAAAAATGGTCACTCCTTCTAGCAGTAGCTCTACCCAGACATACATATATTCTTCTTAAGGAATGCCTGCAGACAGCACAGCATGAGAAAGCCATCTAAATGAAATGCACTGTAGATGTATCTAAAATCAGCACATTCTCTGAATGCAATAAAAAATGTGAGTCTGGGTTAGGTCTTTATGGTGCACACAGTCCTGACTAACCACATCAAAAATTACCATAGTTATATCTGATATGTTTGAGTTGCCATTAGGGGCCATACTTGGAATGTCAGTTAAAGAGAAGAGTGGAAGGCAGAGGAAGGGTCATACATGCCATAAGGAGAGGATGGATCTTTGAATCAGCAAGCTGTAATTCAACTATTTGCAGAAAAGAGGCCGGGGCAAAGTACCTCACCTCTGTGAGAAATCATGAAGCAGGGATTACACAGGGTGATACAAGAGGGCAGGGGAGGGTATCAGTGAAGGGCAGTGGTATGGATCAACAAAAACCAAATAAAATACACCACCCATCTGCAGAGACTCCGACTAAAGCTAGTTTGTGGAGGTAGAAGGGGACAACAGCCCTTCTTACCACCTGTTCCTCTGCAATGCTGAAGCAGATGTATGGTTTCCTTAAGCTGCCAGTTTTGTGTGTGGAGGTAACTGTCTCAATTTCTAGAAGATGTCTGAATTTAACAGTCTTTCATCTACAGAGATTTAACCTGTAAGTGAACAAATCTATAAGCTAAGTGAATGCTATTTTTAAAACCTGAGCACATTATTATAGGCAAAAAAAAATTATGCTTACCATGCAACTCATTTTTTTGATATTTCATTTTTTGCTATTATTTACTGATTAAAATGAAGTCAGAAACATTGATTCTTTAGTGGCTTAAGAAGACGTTACTGTTTCTACCATGCAATGACTGATGAAGATTATGGTATCTGTTGCAGTAGCACTGTATCTGAAAATCTATTATAATAAACTAAGGTAGTATTGCACCAAAAGAGGGCATTAACATTTGTATCAGACCATAAACTCATCAAATCTTTTTTTTTTTTTTTTTTTTACATTTTATAAAAAAGCATATACTGCAAACAAGAACTGCACTACTAATTTTTGTTCACATTTGGAGGGATTCAGAAATCATTCAAAGCTTGTAAAACTGAGCATACAAAAATTAAACTATGTGTAGTGTGGGCTCTTGCTATTAAGCATTTAAGAATGGCAAAACTTAAAACTGGATTGCAAATATTGCATCCAAGAAAATCAATGCAATAAAAGAAAGTAATGCAGTCAAAAGCTCTGATAACTGTAACATGAAATGCCTCTCTAAACAAATGTTTACTTTAGCAATAAAAATGCATAGCGGTTCTCAAACATTTCATTAAGCTAGTTATGCTAAAGAAGAATGTACGTTTATGATTTTAAATATTCAGTGCCAAGCAAAAGTTGCACTCTATAGTATATTTATTCCTGTTTAATACTTAAAAAAAACTAAACTTCATAACTTCATATTGGTCACTTGTAAATTATGCGCATTGCTGATTATTTCCTAACTTTCCCGTGTGCCTAGAAGAGGCAGCAAGAAAAGTTATTGATTTCATGACTGGCATGCTAAGTTACTGTTTAATTCATACTCAGGTGTTACATAAAGTGCATCTACTTACGTGAAAGAAGGAGACAGAAAATTATAAATATATTCCATAGCTTAGATCTGTCTAAATTAATAATCCAGTCCATGATAAAACACTGCAGATTTAAAAACTTTGAACTGTGTGGTCGACCAGAATAATATGAACCTGTTTTTAGAGTGGGGAACACATTTTATACAGCAAGACAAATGATTAAATTTGACATCTGTGGAATGAATGTGGCGCTCCTACTGTATTAGGGTGTAACCAGCTCGGTTGTACCGTAGTATCATCAGTTTACTGTATGACACATTCAGAAGAAAAGCTTTTTTTTTCTGATTACTGAAAGGTATAATAAAACAGGAGAGACCTGAAGAACAGAAAATATGCTACTTTGTTTTTAGTGTTACAAAGAAACTGCTTGCAGCTTTTTGTTCACTTTGACAGCTAAAAAGTAAGTGGCATAGGTAAGAAACTTCACTAATATATATCTATCCATATATATATATATATATATATATATATATATATATATATATATATATATATATATATTGGTGTAATGTTTTATAGTCAGGCTGCAAATACTTTATTTGCATGTAGATCAGAATGTCAAAAAAAATGTTCCGTGCCCAAATCAAGTGACGTAAAGGAATGTTTAAGAACATTTTGGACACCCTGTTTCTGACTGCTCTACCTCTCTTACAGGCAGTCAGTCAGCATGAACCTGACTTATTTAAACTCCTTAGGGATCCTTTCACTTTGTCATGAGTGAAAGTCAAAATTATATTATTATTATTTAACAATTTGTTAAAGTTCATTGCAGAGTCCACCATTCATAAATGCAATAAGTAAACTACATAGTTTAAGTACTTATATAAATATATATATTTTTGTCCATGAACATCTGCCCAGACACAAGAACCACACCAAATTTGCCATGTGGCCACTGTATTTAGTTGACAAAAACAAAATATTAATGTCATATCTTTTTATCGAAACATAATAGAAGTAGTGTAATAAACTACTTATAGAACATTGCAAATTCAAACAAACATGAAAGCAGTGTTCACTGACTGCTCATCTCCACAGCAGAATTTGGGACCACTCACTCATTTCATTCCACAACAGTATCCCTCCTAGAGCAGCATCCAAGCTCCATCACTCCGAAAATAAATTTTCTAACAATGACAGGGAATAGGGGGAAAAACTTTTATTATTCATAAATTGCCTATTCCCATTATTCCCTATATAGTCCTTATTCAACAAGGCCTCCTTACTCAGGAATGTTAGGAAATTCAGGAACTTAGTCCTTCAGTTGCAAAGAAATGTGAGCATTAAATTAAACAGATCTAAACCATCATCACTAAAGTGAACTCTGTCCTGTCTATACCAAACCTGACCTCTGTCTACAAAATCCCAATATTCCAGTCCTAGCAAGACCAGTGAAGATGCTATCCTGGCCACATTGTGGTTATGAATCTTCTAGAAGATTCTATCTCTGCAAATTTGAATGCCCCTCTCCAAGCAGGTCTAGGGATTGTACACGATCAATCCACTTAACCAACATTCTCTTAACCAACAGATCCTTAATTATCCATGCCAATAATATGTGCTTATGTACAATACCCAAATTATTACCCTACAAAATGCACAATGGTGACGTTAATTTTATGAAATGGAATCTGCAATTCCTCCCCCATGGGTAAGCACTAATCCAACAGGATACCTTGATTTATTTTCCATATGATGCTTCAGTTAGCAGAATCAAGACCCAACAAATTTTAACCTAATTTTAATGCTGCCCTCCTAGAAGGCCAAAATATATAAGAATGACTGAGAACTGGGGTTTTCATGTGTCTAGGAAAAAAATAACAACAGCCAAAGGCAAAAACTGAGGCATATTACACAATAAATATCTAATGTATAACTTGTAATACTTAGATGCCCATCTACCTTTCCTCTTAATAACATTAATGGACTTACCAGAATAAACCATATCCAAAGCCCTATCTATATTAAACAAATAAGAATAATACTTAACCCTCAAAACTACTTTGGCACCTCATGGTCTTTTTCAAAAGTGCATCAAAATGACTCAGATCACCAGGATTTCTATCCAAAAACAAAAAGACTGCCCCATTCTGTGTAAACAATTCCAACTTCCTATAAATCCAAGCCCATCTCACTGGACATAAAAAGACTTCACGTTGCCTCAAATGCCTCTTATTAGCCTTTCTCACTTACTTTCTCTTAGACTTAAAAAGCCAAACCACTGCTGCCTCAAAGGATATATACAAATCTGACCATATACAAGACACCAACAGTTCAACAACAAAGTAGCTCAAAACATGCACAATTCAACAGAAGATGATACCTCATGTAAACCCTTTAATACAACTTTCTGCCACCTGCCATCAACTGATAATCCTGCCTCACTATCTTCCAACCTTTCAACATTCTCACAGTACAATACACATACCCCTCAGCTCTTTGGCAAATGGCAAAAAAAAAGACTGGCATTTTGATACAGAAAAAAGTCAGAAATCTTGATTGTGCCCACTAATATTTTAGTCCCACCGTTGCTCCATCCCAGCTGTACTACTGAATTGACTGCACTGTTGCAGCTAGTTAGTCTCCTAAACCTCCTCCAGCATCATATTAGATTTTCGTAGCTATTTTGACAAAGCATACACTACTGCCTCATTGTCTGAATGAAAAACTACCCTTGTATTTCCCAGATCCCCATGCTAAATAACATTTCTACCCAAATAGGCATCAGCTCCAGAAACATAATATCCTTTGAAAATAAAAATAAAACGTGACAATTAACGTTAAAAGCTGTCTGTTAAAAACAAAAGATGAGCGTTTTCAGGTAATCCAACCCTTCATCAGATCTTAATTGTCGCTTTTTATTTTTATTATCATTTTTTTATTGCTTTTGTATTGTATTATTAAACTGTGATTTTTGCACCTCAACATGGAGAACACGCAGAGTTTGTTTATGCTTTGTCTATATGTGTCTACTTCTACTCACCGAAATAACAGTTCTTTGAATCTCAAACAGCAAACTCCAATCAAGCAAACTTCCATTGTATAGAAAGAATAGACTATAGTAAGATCTGGTACACCTACTACATCTAACAATTGATTTAATGACATATCCATATCATATCATATACAGTATTATTTTTAAATATTTGTGTTGCAAACCTGCATCAGAACCAAATAGGTAATTTTATATACACAATATAAATCACTATAGGTCAGCATTACACCAAGTATAGTGAAATAATTTGTGTACTTTATCTCATGAAATCTATACTTCCTCATGAAATCTACATTTCATCTATCCATTCAAATCTCCTGTGAATCTATTTGCTAACCTCCATTCCACCACTTTTCTCTTGCAGATTATTTCAGGGATCCACTATCCTTTATCAAAATCAGTTTTGCCTTCCACCTTTACTTCTTTGTATTTTAGGTTCATCTTTTCCTCTTCTGAAACTTTAACAATACATTTAATCAATATTATGTTCTTCTCCTCCTGTTTCCTTCTGAGGTAAAAATTTATAATAGCTTCTGCAATTTTTCATACGTACATGCCGCATTGCCCTAACCCTTAAAGTGGAGTTCTTCTGCATGGTCTCTATCAGATTGATGCCCACAACATTAAAAGGTCTCTATAACTCATCGCAGTGTCCCAGATGCTCCACCATTTACAGTGGATAAATGGCATGCCCTTCATTTAAACCACCCACCTTCCCTACTACCATGCATCTTATCAGGCTTAAACAGAACACAGTCTCGTATTACGCTTAAACTTAAAAATGAAGAAAACCGGGACGGTTATATAATTTACATACCATCCTCCATCTTAATCTCCAATTCCATTTAACATTATCTAGATTTTAGCTCAGATTCCCACATAAAGTCAATAATTTTTGTTTCTTAGCATGAAATCCTCAAAACTTTCTTCATCGAGACTACTTCACTGTCGCTAAATTCATCACTGATCAATTTTGTCACTCTTCAAATCCACAAGGATGTGAAATTAATAATAAATAATAAATGGAGTAGTAGGAGGTGAACCTCACGCAACAATTTATTATTACATATTATTCACTTTTTTACAGCTTCATAGAGTGTGGCTGTAGTACCATTTAACAATTCACAGTTTGCCTTCTTTCTATGGCTTCTAGCTGACCACCTGCTCTAACTGTTCCATTTTGTCTTAAGTTCCCAGTTCTACACCCCAGAGTGGGAATGCACCACTGGGAAATATTTCACAGCAGAGCAGGTGATAGTGTCCCATAACTTGTCCTAAATATTTAGGGGATTACTTAGTGTCAGTCAGCTCCAGCCCCTTCTTCAACACTAAATTCCTAATGTCAATTTCCTACAGGCTTATAGCTCAACTTCTATTATCAGGGACATATCAAATCTCAAACAGGAACCTCTCTCTTCTGCAATGGGCAAGCCAACAAAAAGCTATACTCCTCCCTCGGCTTATCCAGCATCCACATTGGTAATCAAACTTGGATCATATCGGTTGCAGTCAAAGCCCCATACATCTACACCATAAAGCTGATTTGCACAAATCCTACTTAATGAATGCATTATATGCCTGTTAACTTTTCAGTTATGAACCCAGAATACTACCCCATCAACAGACTTTATGCAAATGGAAATTCAATAGTTAGCTTCAACACTGCTACTTTGTCATTTGACTTTATGCAAATGAAAATTCAGTAATTAGCTTCAGCACTACTACTCCATCAGCAGGCTTTATGCAAATGGGCATTCAACAATTAGCTTCAACACTAATACAGAAACATTTTTATGGCATTTGACAGAAAACAAATGGGTAAAAAGCAATGGACAGAAATTTACCATAGTGCAAATCTTTCAAAACAGTACAGATATATGGTTATTTTTGAACATCCATGTGAGAAGTTGTGCCCCCCCAACAGCACTCTTATTATTACAGTCAGGAGTCATATATCCTTAAAATAAAGGAAATTTGTTGTTTTCTGTATAAAACCATATATTTCTTTCTTACTCCAAGGTTGTATGATTTGGAGTAAGATTACATCAGTGGGAGGTAGGGGTTAAAGCCTGTAAAATGGTGGTATAAAGGGCATGGTGCTACAAAAATTTGTTTCAGTCAAATGCTTTTCAGTTATACACATTCTGTCAGTTGGTATTAAGTCCTTAACCAGTCTGTGTAACTATTTTGATTCCAGAATGAGACCTGACATACATAAGTATACAATAATGGATTAACCACTAATATGCAGTTTTGTCCCAGACTATAAATCAATAATTCGTGTGCATAATACATCTTCAAAACATAACAACTGAGTCACTGTCGAATGTTGATTTTCAACATTCACAGTATACAAAAATGTTGGTTAAATGTGTATGGCAAATAAAATGGGTTCGCAAAAAAAAAAAAAAACCCTAAAAATAAGTAAAGAAAGAAGAGCCCTTTGGGGCTGTAGGTGAAGGCAGATGTACGTTGTTAAGCTCTGAAAGAGCAACCTGACCAGTTCTCGTAAAATAGGACATATTGCTTGTATGAGGTGATATAAAGAAATACTAGAAATGTATATTCAGTAGCAGAGATTACCCAAGTTATGAAATAGTACAGACAAACTTAAATGTGCATTTACAGCACTGCCAGTTTTTTTCAATAGTTATGAGTAGTACTGGGGATGTATATTATTGTATGACCATTTGCCATGAACTGAATCTTTTTTAAGTTCTATGTTTCAGATTGGAGAGGTTAATTTTACACTAAAAAAAAGAAAGAAGGAACCCAGAGTGAGTTACCATTAATTTTGAACCAGGGATAAGTTACAATAAGAACAAGACTATGCTGTCTGCATTGCAACAATGGGTAATTAACAGGCCATCAGCTATAGGCATCAAGTCTGCACAATTAAGACTGGAAGGTTAACCAGAAATATGGTGCAAAGCACATAGAAAGAGACCATTCAGCATAGTGGCAAACAGTTTTGCAGAATTATTATTTTTTTGGGTCATATATATTCATTGGCAAAAACAGTGTCTAGTACAGGTTTGGTCATTTTGGGGGCCCACAGGAAGTGTCATGTTATGGACCCCTTGAGCATATCCAGTCTATATATCACCTTGTTACTTCCAACCCTCCTAAGTAACTGTTTAGTTCATGCTGCAGAGTTTTAGGACTAGTATGCACAGACCGAACTGCAGCTGCTATGCTCTTACAATTTGACCGACCTGAGTGCCACACTATGTTGGCCCATTTCACAGAGGAAAATTAACAGTCACTGGCATTTAGTTGTTTATAACAATCCTACCTACCTTTGTGGTCTTATATGAAATGGAGCCCTAAGCAAAGGGCTCCATTGCACCCCCACTGCGTACTGTATCATCGCCCCTCCACACTCCACACATATCGTCAAGTGCTCCCCTCTTCAGCTTTTTCAAGAAGCTATGGCTTTGCCTGTGCTCTCTGACGTGTATTTTCAAAAGTTTTCTTGCAACCTTTTCATCCAGCGTTGGCTTGAACAAAAATTAAAGTAAAGGAAAGAAATTAGGTGTTGCTGTTAAGCTTTCCTCTTCCATGTATCCTTACCTGGCCAAAACAGTAAAGTAATAAGTATGTATAAAAAATTAAGTTGTGGGGTTATTGATGTTTTGAAGTATGATTTAGAGTATTTTTCCAACCTTTTGATCCAGTGGTGGCCTGAACAAAAATCATGTGTAAGAAAAGAATTTCAGTCATGTTTATCTTTCAAGGAAGATGTACGGTATGCCTAAGGCTTAATGTTCAAAGCTGTAGGTCACAATAAGCTAGCAAGATTTATGTTTGAGAGGATGCATAAATCCTGTTTGGGAATACTGCCTGCCTCTGTATCTCCCTTCCCAAAATAAGAGGACAATCACTGTCTATGCATCCTACTGGTTTTACATTGGGATGAAAGCAGAGATTCAAATGGCCACACCCATGTATTTTAAATGAGTGCTATCATAAATATACAT